>NC_134080.1:2854876-3099876 GCF_000715075.1 Nicotiana tabacum | reverse complement strand
CTTAATTTTAATAATTTTTTTTTTTATAAAGGAAAGAGAAAATCTGGGTGAAACGTACTCCATTCTTTATAGTTTCAACAATTTTAGTACTTCAAGATAGGGTTGTGCATACTTTGATAAATATCGAATTATCGTATTGAAATAAAAAATTTTGATATTTGGTATGATATTTGGTTTAAGTTTTTAAAAAAAATTGGTATTAGGTATGATATTTGATATTTTAAAATAAAATACCTTACCAAAATAAATATTATATTACACAATACACATATTATTAATTATATATAAATACAAAAATCTAAAACTTTATATTCCTTTATTCTCTAAGTTCACCAATTAACTCTAAGCAATGAACAAGATATTTCTAAAGATCAAATTTATTGCTTTATATAAAGTTTTCTCTCTATTGGTTGATTTGTTGTTTTGGACAAAACTTTTGTCAACAAACATTTCAAGTTTTGTACTTTTGAGTACTTTAAATTGAGATTATTACAGTCTATGGTTTTATGTATTAGTTAGTATTCAAATCGAATAAACCGAAATTAACGAACCGAATAAATCGAAATCGGAAGGAGAAAACCCGAACTATACCGAATTTAATTAGGTACGACATTAGTATAACATTTTAAGAAACCGAATATTAAAAATACCTTATCGAAATATCTAAATACTGTACTAACCGACAAACATCCCTGCTTCAAGATTTACTAGTAGTAGACAACCTTCAGTAGATTTAATTATCTTGAATTGGGTATCCCTTTGAATGGTTAGCGATTAATATTGGTCCCAGTTTTTAAAAGTTGTGCAAAAATCTATCAAAGAGCACTGAATGGATTCTTGTGTTGCAATTTTTTATTTTTTTATTTTTTACCAAGAACATCATAATACTTCAATTTTGGAAGTTAAAATTCTTGTTTGAGAGTAAAAATTTGAAGTTGAGGATGGAAATTCGAAATTGATGCTTGATTACTGTTAAAAATTATTTGAGTGTAGATTATTTATGCTTAAATCTTTCGTTCAAGCACTGGTTTGTTGAACAAAGTACATCTACTTAATTTGGTGATGTTTGACTAAATTGATAATTAAGGATTGCTTATTTTGATATTTGGAAGGTTATTGTTTTAAATTTGAGATAGTTTATGTTGATTTGGGATGGTTTAGTTAAATTAGAATTGCAACTTCGAATAACACTTTATCGAGACAAATATTGTGAATCTGTCATTATTTGTGAACAATTTAACATAATAGGTAGAATGAAGATAGTACATGACTTGCCAATCCGGCAAAATTTGTGAATATTGAACAACACCACAAACCTTACCAATCCGATAAGACTTGATTGAACAAGATATATAGAATTATATTTTGATAATTTACTTAGTAGTAAAGAATCATTATTACTATGCGATGAGATCTTTTATAAATATTTTACTAGCCTAAATATATTTTAAAATAATACATAAGCTCTTTGTGAATGGTAGGATACACACAGTATGACTCAAACACTACCATAATTATAAGTGTCAATGGTTCTTTAGAAATAGACCAACCCTATTAAATCAAACCTTACCAGTCTTAGGTCTATTTCTATGAAATCATAGGTTTTTATATAAATTTACAATCAATACTCATCCATTTGCTATTATACAAGGTTCAGCTTGGGCAAATTTAGGGTCCAAACCTATTTTATCTCAGCACTTTCTATCTTCGCAAACTCGTAAAAACAGAAAATTGAAATTTAATGAAGCTCAATCTTTTGAGCATATACGAAACACTAAGTACGAGAAGCAACATAATTTAAAATGAAGAACATAGCCCTTACTCTGAGTGCTCCTCTGAGTGATAGGAGTTCTCCAGAAATAGCTGAGAGAATTGATCCCAAGTTAAAGCAGGCGACCCAGCTGGTCTAGCCAAACAAATTCCTCCACCATTTCTTGGCTAAACCTAGAAAACGAAAAGCAGCAAAGTCGACCCCATTGGTCTTCACTATCCCCATATTCTGTAACACCTCGTGACAATTGTCCAGATAGTCCTGGGGATCCTCTGAAGATGTACCACCATAGGTAGTGGTGAAAAGTTAATTTGGTAAACCTATCCAATCTCCACAAAGCTTCAGAAGACATAGCTGATCCATCGCCAATCTGTGCTGCAACACCCGGCGGAACTACCCCAAATGGCTGAGTTGTTGGAGTCTAAAACTGGGGAGCCATCTGCTCCGGAGTGTGAGTAGCGGGAGTCTGTGCTCCTTCCCCAGCCCGAGAGATGGCTGGTGCTACAGGGAATGTACCGGCCTGAGTAACACTCTCCATAAGGCCCACTAGACGGACCAAAGCATCCTGAAGTACCGGAGTAGCGATAAATCCCTCTGGAACCTGAGTTGGCTCTGCTGGAACGGTCTGGGCTGGAGCCTCCTCATCAAACTCTACCTGAGGCTCCGCCGCTAGTGCTACTGCTCGAGCTTTGGGTTGAGTCGTGCCCTACCTCGGCCTCTAGCACGGCCTCATCCTCTGCCCCTCGTAGGAGTTGCCACTAGCGGCTCGGGCTGCTGATCAGCTGATGAAGTGGTACATGTTCTCGCCAACTGCAAAGGAACATGAGTAGAGAGTTCAATTAGCATTGAGAGGTCAAATCGCACGACAAAGAAGAATAGAAGTGAAATTGTTCCTAAACTCTGTAGCCTTTGGGGAATAAGCACAGATGTCTCCGTATCGATCCATCAGACTCTATCTAGCTTGTTCGTGAATTGTAAAACCTAGGCAACCTAGTGCTATGATGCCAACTTTTCACGACCCGAGTTTTCCACCGTCGGGACCATGATGGCGCCTAATATCGCACTCGCTAGGCAAGCTAATGTTAGAGTTATATTCACCTTTTTCCTTTACATTTTTATAGTTAAAATTAACAAAGCTAAATCAAATAGAAATAAATGTGGAAGTACATAATAAACCGGTTACATATATACTATTAACAATACCGAAACTGTTACCCCCCAGAAACTGGTGTCACAATCCATGAACATACTACGAATTACTACAAATGCTGGTCTGAAAGAAATTACATCTGTCTCGAAAGAAAAGAAAACAAGAAAGTAGAAATATAGGAGGGGACGCCAGGGTCTGCGGACGCCAGCATGACTACCTTAGGTCTCCTGGATGAAGTATCTGCAACCGACCTCTCGATCGGCCACTACCAACTCTGAAATCTAAATAGAAAATGCAGAGCGCAGTATCAATACTACCGACCCCATGTACTGGTAAGTGTCGAGTCTAACCTCGATGAGGTAGTGACGAGGCTACGGGAGGACATTTATAATATAACCTGAATACAGTATATAATAATGTAAAAAGGAAGTACGGAACGAAATGGAGCAGTAACTTGCAGCAAAAATAAATACGGAACTAAATCATCTTGCCAATACTCAGCTATAACCAATCTTTAAGAGAGTTACAATGCTACAGAATACAATCATCACAGAGGAAGAATACATAAACAACAAAATGATGCGGCACACATCCCGATCCCACCATATCATCAGTAACAGTATGAACATTCACTTTTATTACTCATGCTGCAGCGTGCAATCCGATCTCACTAATCCACCCTTATTACTCCTCAATATATCACCTTTATTACTACTGTTGTGGCGTGCAACCCGATCCCACCATGTAACAATCACACAATAAGAACAAGTATTTCACCATTTAGCTCAAAACCCTCCACAATATGTATGCCTCAAACCAAAGCAAATAGGAGGCTATACTCTTATGAAACTTCATTCAATTAGTATTACACAGCGAGTCCAACCAAAATATACCATGGTACACCGATAAACCAACTTAAACCAATAAGGAAATACAATGAAGCTATAGAATAATTAATACCTTCAATGAAGAAAACAACATTTAACAAGAAGCAATTAAACATAGAAACACCAATAAACATGTAGCAGTTAAGACATGTAGACAATTTATTAAGAACGGGGAAGGGAATAGGCTAAACAGATAATTTGGCGGCGCATAGGTACTTGTCACCACACCTATACGCCATGCACATGGAATTTTACATAGCATTTCAGTCGGGGATCCCTAAGCCCCCGAGTCAAAGTTAGACCAAATACTTACCTCTATCCAACGACCAACTCAAAGCTCAATTACTGCTTTTCCTTTAGATTCCACCTCCAATCCACTCGTATCTAGTCATAATTAACTTAATAACATCAATTATCGCTAAAGAAATCAATTCCAATGCATAATTATAGGTTTCCCAACATTTCCCCCAAAAAGTCGAAAGTCGATCCCGGGCTCGCTTGGTCAAAATCCGAAATTCGGACCAAAATTCAATTACCCATTCACCCCGAGCCCGGATATACAATTGATTTTGGAATCCGACCTCAATTTGAGGTCTAAATCCTCAAATTTCGAAATTCCTAAGTTCTACCCAAAAATCCCCAAATTTCACCATGAAAAACCCTAGATTCTAGGATGAAGTCTTGTAAAAAAGAAGTAAAAGATTGAAAAAAATGAGTTAAGATTCATTTACCTATTATTTGGGGAAGAAATGGTCTTTGGGAAATTGCCTTTTGAGGTTTAGGTTTTAAAAAATGGGAGAGTGAATGAAAAATCCCGTTTAAGTCTAGACTTATCAGCTGCAAATGTCGCATTTACGACCTGAGCTTCGCAATTGCGAAGTTCGCAAATGCGAGACAGGCATCATAAATGTAAACCTGTCGCATTTCTGCTACTGTCGCAAATGCGAACTAGTTGTCGCAATTGCGAAGGACCCCTTCCCCTGACAACTTCGCAAATGCGAAGATTGTTCGTATTTGCGAACATAGGCTGGCCCAGCTTCTCTTCGAATTTGCGATGAGAAGCTCGCAAATGCGACCTTCACAGCAATCGCAAATGCGAACCTTGACCTTGCATTTTGCGAGGTCTGAGGCCTGCAACACAGCTAAAGAACACCGGCAATTTTTCTAAGTTCCAAATCCCTCTGTAGCCTATCCGAAGCTCACCCGAGCCATCGGGGCTAAATATGCACACAAGTCTAACAACATTATACGAACTTGCTCGCTCGATCAAATTGCCAAAATAGCACCTAGAAGTATGAATTTAACACCAAATTGCATGAAATTTTCAAGAAAGTTTTAAAACTTCTATTTTCTCAACCAAAGGTCCGAATCACGTCAAATCAATCCTGTTTCTCACCAAATTTCACAGATAAGGTATAAATATCATAACGGACTTGTACCGGGTTCCGAAATCAAAATGCGGACCCGATACCAACGAGATAAAGTATTAACCATTTTTCTCAAAAATTATTATAATTTCAGTTTTACAATTTTCATCAAAAAAATATTTCTCGGGTTAGGGACCTCGAAATTCGATTTCGGGCATATGTCAGGTCCCATATTTTACTACGGACCTACCGGGACCGTCAAAACCCGGGTCCGAGTCGGTTTACCCAAAACCTTGACCGAAGTCAACTAAAATCAACTTTTAAGGCCAAAAATTATTATTTCATAAATTTTTCACATAAAGGCTCCGGAATCACGCCTGGACTACGCACGCAAATCGAAGAGATATAAAATGAGGTTTTAAGGTCTCGAAACACGGATCGAGTTCTAAAACGTAAGATGACCATTTGGGTCATCACACATGTTATTTTTTTATGTTAAAAGAAGATAACTCATCTTATTTTTAATACTATTAACAAGTGAATTATCGACGAATAAAAATACAAACTCTTTGGTTATCTACAAGTTAACGATGTTTAAATAAATTAGCGACTTGTTTTCTTAAATTTAACGCGCCTGAAAATTACCAAAATGTGTTGCCTATGAATTACTGTGCTACTAATAAGACTACTTATTATTTTACTGAAAAAAAAAGATATATTGTAAATTTCAAATTAGAATACGAGGAAAAAACAACACACAAACACAAAGCAAAAGCAAGTTGATGAAATATTGGTACCATTTTATTTCTTTTCTTTTTATGTTTAATTCCAACAAAATAAGTTTAACATGAGATAATTAACTCAGAAACATAATAATTTTTATTGAATAAAAATACATATGAAATTTCTATCGTTTACAAATATTATTTAAATTAACATGAGTGATCTTTACAAAATAAATGGAGTAATACAATTAAGAATATTATTTTTGTAATTAAGAGTTGGCCCATGCCATCGCTCATCTAATGTTTATAATACATCATGTTAATAGTTTATAGAGGCTGTGAGTTCGAGTCTCTCAAGAGCAAGGTGGTAAGTTCTTGGAGGAAAGGATGCCGTTGGAGGAAAGGATGCCGGGGTAGGGATAAAGTCTGTATCCCTACCCCAGAGTAGGAATAAGGTCTGCATACACACTACCCTCCCCAGACCCCACTTACTAGGTTGTTGTTGTTGTTAATAGTTTACAGATTCACCCTTCTACTTCTGCATATTTCAATTTGATACCTAATATGCCCAATACATTTTCATTTGAGTAATATGCATATTAATTAATTAATTAATATAGTACATCATGTTAATAGTTTACATGTTCACCCTTCAACTTCTGCATATTTCAATTTGACACCAAATTGCCCCCAAAACTTGTGTTCCTCCTCACTCTCCATTTTTAGAACCAGTTAATAGGGTTTCAAAGTCCGAACAAAATTCAATTCTCATTCTGTGCAACCCTATTCCTTTCTAAATATCTCCAGAAAACGCCTACAACATTCTTCCTTGGAATTCACCGTACTGGATTATTAGGTTTTAATTTTATTCATGAACGTCGACGATTTTTTCATGACTTATGAATGGATATTAGCTTCTTCTCCGGCGCCGTCACGTTTATCTGTTGCGTTTTCACCGCCGCCGCTATTTTAACACGCCGATCAAATTCAAAATCAAAATCAGTTCCGACGAACGGCAGAGATAATTCTCGTAATTGTGCGTGTGGCAGTGGTGGAGGAGGAAGTTTCGAAATGGTGGAGAAGGTTAGTGTGACAGTGGCGGCGGGAGAGAAGCAGACAGGGGCGTCGATGATGGAGCAGCTAGTTCCGGAGATCACGACGCACGCGTTGAGCTATTTGGATTATCCGAGTCTTTGTAGGCTTTCTATGACGAATTCACTAATGAGGAAAGCTGCAAATGATGATAATGCCTGGAAAGCTCTCTATCATAAGGTGCGCCATTCGAAATTTCCTTGAAAGTTTTAATTTTTTCACATTATTAGTGTTGTCTCTTCCCATTTAATATAATCTTATTTGACGGGATATGAAGTTTAAAATGTTACTCCATATTAAAGGATTTAAGTTACACGCACCGACAATGTAATGAACTTCTTATACCATTTATAATAGGTTACTTACCATTCCTTATATTAAAAGATTACTTACTATTTAATAAAGATTACCAATCTTAATATTTACCTCTTAGGTGACCTCTGTAAATATTTATTAAACCGTCATTACATAGAGCCTCAACTCAAATTTATATTGTATACTAGTACTAGTATTACATTAGTGATAGTGGTAGAAAATATTAAAGTGATTATTGAAAAGCTAGCTTGATAGAGTAAACATCGCGTCAAATTTAATAATTGAACAGCTTAAGGAATATGAATTCTTGGAAGTTTTGAAAGTTCTTTAGAAGAAGAATTCCGCCAATTTCCGGGACGTCTCAAAATGGAAAAGGTGTAGTATTAATTTGGCACTCTTATGAAGGACGATTAAAGAAGACTATTTATTATTAGGCTATTAGCTTTAGAACAGCTAGATTCACCAACTATGCTGGGATAGGTATCCGGACTAGTTGAGATTTAGTTCAAGGAAGCTTGTCTCGCGTACAGATTAATCTGGTCGGTTGGTCCTAATCTTATTCTTACCTCTGTGCTTCATGGCTGAACTGACAGTTGAAACGGATAATTTGACTTTTCTTTGCCTCGCTAACTGTGTAGAGGATAAGCTTTGAGCAGTCTCCAATCAAAGGCAAAATTAAATAGCTTTAGAGTAGTATTGTCTATATTGGAAGTTGCACCGTCAAATAGTCATTTAATTCACCTAGCGCATGGATTTATGGCATAACAAGAATTCACAAAGCTACTCATTTTGTATTTCACTGATTATGTTGTGAAAGTGGTAGGAAAAGTCTCTGAGGATGGTTTAAGAGAAAATATGCTTTGTATATTTTTCCGTTTCCTTTTTTGTTATCTGTGATTTAGGAAATCAACTGCCACTTCACGACTCTATTTAAATGATTACTGGGGTATAGTAATCTTACATAGGCACTCATTAGGTTATCTGAAGACTGCTGTCAAATAGTTTCTTACTGCTTCGTCCTTCAGGTGCTTTCTGTATGTGTTTGCACATTTAGGGGTGTATATGAGAATTCTCTTGGCGCTGATTGGCTTTATAACTCCTTCTAGGAGGAAAGTCATGTAAGTGTTAGACGATAAGGAAACACTATGTTCCAGTTTCCATCTGCTTCCCAATGTTTTGTTTCATTGTACTCCTAGATAAATGGGTAGCTTTTGAAGTTCGGTTTGACTTAGTTTTCTTTTTTCATGTCATTGAACGATTTTTGAGCTTTGCTGCAATTATTGTTTTTCATTTAGGAAAAAGCTTAGTACAGGATTAACAAGTATTATCTGTTCGGTCTTTTATCTTGTCTTAAGAAAACAGAAGCTATGACCTATCACCTATCTTTCATTGTCTTCTATCATGGGCTAAATTTTTAACTGTTTCTTCCAACAATATGGAATTTTGAAGCCTAAAATTGTTTAAGCATGAGAAAGACACTGAAACAATGCTGTATTACTCTGTGAAACTTCTGTGTCAGTGTTCAAAGTGTTAGAATTGCTCAATATTATGCCAAATTATAGATGAAAAGCTTTTCTCTTGCATCACATAATAGTTGTGCCAGCAATTTTCTGGGCTTGCGATTCGGAGTTCAAAACTTTTGGTAGACCATCTAGTTATCTACCCCAAACTGTATACTCCTCTTTGATATATCATAACTACAACATATGAATTTAAAAAATACACCCATTTTTATAAGTAAATAAGAGTTTTACTGCACCATATAGGGGGAATCGCTGGTATACATGGTGTATGGTACAGTTCACTTTTAGAAAAAAGCATCAAAGGTGGACAGTCATTCTAAGGGAAGAATAAGAAGTATACGGAAAGGGAAATAACAATGTTCAATGTTAAAAGGGAAGCGATGAATACACAAGGAAAGCAAGCTACTTATTCATTAATTAGGAATTTTAAGGGAGAAAAGAGTTTACTTTATTGGGAAAATGGGTCCAATGTTTTGTTTGTGTAACACAATATGTGGTGGAGCATTCCTTTTGAGTAAGGCCGTCAGTACTTCTGTAGACGTTGCTTGATCCCTATGGGCTTTGATACTAGTTGATGCACATATTCTAAGTTGCTCGGACTCTTCACTTTCGAGGCTGCACCCGTGTTGACACGATGTGGGTTTCGAGGCCCGTGTCGACACGATGTGGGTGTGGGTGTGGGATCCGTACTAGATTTGGTCAATCGATTTTGAGTACTTTAACCAAAATCGACGGAGGAGTCCGAGACAGATACAACGATTTCTTAATTAAAAACAAAAGCTATGGTGGAATCATAATCTAGGCATAGTTTTATAAATCTATTTTTAGATATTTGAATTATTTTTAGCCGAATCTACGCACCCATACTCGTACCTGGATCCGTACCCCCAAATCCTAAAACTTAGATCATGAAGGATCCGACCCCTAGATCTGCACCCGTATCGAACACCCGAGTCCGAGCAACTTAGCACAGATTTATAGAGATATTTAGCCACATGGAATACAACAGAAGGTCCCCAATGGGATGGCCTGAGTGGTTAAGGGATGAGAGTAACAACTTGGATATTCTCGGTCTGAATCCAACCACAAACACTTGGTGCAAGTCCCTGTTTTCTCTCTCCCAAAAGAAAAAAAGGTGTAAACCCTCAGCTCCTACCTTGGTTGGCAGGATTAGCATGACAGCCTGTGCTTGTGGGTTGGACAGGCTGGCAACTGGTTTACGCGAGGTGCACAAGTGGCCTGGACACCACCAATAGAAAAAGAAGATATAGAATAAAACAGAAGAGGGAAATATGAGATTGGCTCTACTTCTGGTATCTACACCAGTTAAAAAGTCTCTCATTTTGATCGTCATTGGCTTTGAAATTGGATGGAAAAAATTGAAGCTGAAGGATGAAGGTCGTGAAATCTAAAAGAATTAGGGATAAAAGGGTAAACGAGGGCTTACCGTGCTACTTCTGTTATATCAAATAATTTTGTTTATCAACTTACCTTTTTGTTCTTAAAAATGATTGAGAATCAAACACCAAACGTACGCAATAAGTTGTTACGTAAGCTTAAGCATAGGGAAAAGTTGGAAAATGTATATACACTTTGTTTGTTTCTACATGTATTTGAATGTTGCTTGGAAGTGTCATTGTTGTACCTTCTCAAAAAAAAGTGTCAGTGTTGTGATTATCTTTTATTTTCTCCTTTTAGGATTTCACATTGGAGCAGGATTCTATGACTCCAATCAATGGATGGAAGGCTTACTATGCCGCTACAAGAGCCATTATGAATGTCAATGCTGAGTTTTTTAAAATCATTAAAGAAAGATCACTCCCAGCTATGGAACGTTTTTGGCTCAATGCAGATTATGTGAAGTGTTTTCATGCCTCTGGGGAGTACTTTACAGGGTATGAGTTTTTCCATCCTCTAAGGGGATCTCTCTTGAGCTTTACTACATCTTCATCTCTGCGCTTGCATCTCTTGTTGTGTTCTCCCTCTCAGCCTCCGACCTTTTTCCTTTTTGTGATTAAATTCTCTGAAATATTTTCATATGACAAACTTGTCATGCTTCTGCCTGCACCAACCAAATTTCTTGAGTCTGGTTTCTCTGTGCATATTATGTGCCTTTAAAGTTTTCATTCTCTGAATAGATGTTTGCTAATTTTCTTTTTCTTCTGTGTGTGGGTTGAGGCCTTGCTGATGCAGTTGTTTATAAATCTACTTTTACATATTTTAGGAAAAACACAGCAAACCTTGGGGTAAATGCGCTGCAATTGGGTCGAGATTTAACATATACTTTGTTTCTTTGCTAGAGTATACATGTCCTATATTGGTTAAGGTTTTCAAAGGGCTCGATGATCGTCCTGACTCCTGGGCTACTCTACCCGTTGTATTAAGGTCTTGGATAGGATGTTTGGATTCTTTCTCATGGTAATTTGAGCCAATCTTGGGTTACTACATCAGTTTTTTTTTCCTCTACCTGTATCACTTTGGGCTTCTTTTCACGATTCAGTTCATTTATACATTAGCTCTATTTCAGAGTTGAGCCTACTCTTTCTATTCCAAGCCCACACTTCCTCCATCTATTGAGTATTGGACTACCTTTTAGGCCCATTCTTCCATACTTTGAGCTACTTCGATTTGTCAAAAAATTCTTTAAAAAAGGTGAAAGAAGATCTTCAAATCTACGTCTATCCCTAGTATTGGGTTACACGAGTGGTAGTGTGTTAGAACTTTACCCGTCACATTGTTGTTTTGTCATGGTTTTGAGCTGCTTCACCGTTACCCTTAAGGTATTTCTTAGATGCCCTCTTGATTTTCTTTTACCTCGAGTGGGCTCTTTCGAAGTCCGGTCCTCCTCCATATTTGGCATTGATTTGTCCAACTAAGATTCTATTGGAATCAGAAATATTGCATAGTTCTTTCTATTGACAGCTCTCCCTAATGCGAGCTCACTAGGGTGATAGAATGTTTTGACATGACATGTTTCGTTACCATGTCTTTATTTATTTCAGCATGCCGTGAGATGGTTCTAAATCGTACTTTCATTGTAGTTATAATGCAGTCATGGGCAGCTGGCAGCTGGCTTTTAACTGGGAGCAAAATGTTGACTTCGAGATTAGAGACGTAAGGGCAAGGGTAATGACAGATGCGGCTTGGGTGACTATGAAAGCGTATCTTAATATGGGTTCAGGTAATGTGACTAACGTGTTTGAGTTCCATAACGGGAGATGGTACATGGTGCATCATCATTGCTCAGTGATGCTCATTCATGGAGGTGCAGGGCAACAAGTTGTGCATGGATAGGATTAAAGAGAGGCCAACAGTGAAGAAGATTGATTATTCTTTTGAAATTGAAAAGTGGTATAGTGTTCGTTTATAGTAGGATTGACTCTCTGGAATCTCCATAAAATTATTTATGTAGTTCCTGCTTCCTTTTTTTTCTTATTTTTCCCATCTTTGGTGGTTTAGAAATCGCTAGTTTCTTCCCACCTATTTTTGCTTTGCTAAGTTTCTTGGCAATACAAATGCACAGTTTGATTTGTCAGAATTTGCAAATGTGGCCATGGTCGTGGAGATGACATTAGGCTTCGGCGTCGTCAAAACTTGGACAGTGTGATTGGAGGTTGAAAACCTTCTTCCTTCCAATTGAAGATTAGATGACAGCATCAAATGGGGGACTTGCACATATAGCCATTGTCTGGGATACTATTTGGAGATTAGTCGGTGCTTATTTTGTCTTAAAATTTTAAATAAAAAAATCCTAACTTCAGGATAACTCAGCACAATTGAAATTCAGGACGTACTGGCTAATTTTTAAATAACAGCCTTTTAGAATGGTTACTTGGTGTTATTTCTACATGAAATAAGAACAGACAGAAAATACTTCAACAAAGAAAAAGCCCACTTGCTGCTGAAGAAACTGATGATACATCCTAGCTTAACATGACAACATGCAAATTATTACTACTTAGCTTGGTGAAACGCAAACCAAAGTTTAATAGCCTGACCATTGTAATTTTTTCGTTTTGACATCCCGGTCCTCCTACTTAACTTGAAATAAGAATGAAAAATAAAAATAAAATAAAATAAAAAGATAAAAATAAAATTAGGAAAAAAAAATTTGGAAATTGATATTATGTACGCTTCTTCTTCTTCTTCTTCCCCACTGCCCCCTCCCCCCTCCCTTTTCGTTTTTTCCCCTTCTTGTTCTTCCCCCTCCCCCCCCCTTTTTGTTTATCCACATCCCCCCCTCCCCCACGTCACCCCCGCCCCCTCCCTTTTCGTTTTTACTTCTTTTTCTTCCCCACTGCCCCCCTTCTCCTTTAAGAAATGAAAAACAATCCCTGAAGATCCCTTAAAAGTGGCCATTTCTGCTATCAATACTTATATTCTTCTGTTTTCATCTAATTTGGGCTTTCAGCCCTAATTTGAGAGAAGGGAGATGCGACGGAGGCATTAATCGTCTTTTTCTTTAAGAAAATAGTATACAATAAGTATTTTTAGTAGATAAAATAAAAAAAATGACGTGGAATATGATGTGTCATCCACGTCAAGCAAGTGAGATACACACCGTCAGAGGGGTTTAAAATATAGACTTTGATCAAGTTAAAATGTTTGGATGAAAACAAGTGAAGTATGGGGACCGAAATGTCAAATCGGAACAAGTACAATGGTCTATTAGGCTATTCTGCCTAAAACTTATGCATACAATAACTGGGAAACCCGTTTTTGTCAATTGTGTGGTAACTTGATGATTAACATAATAATCTAATGATGGATTCTAAAGAATATTCTAGTTGATTTTAATTAATTTGGAATTAAGATGTCGTTGATTGATTACTAAACAGCCTCTAACGCATTTCTTTCACTGAGAAAATCGTTTAAGTTCCTTGGCTTAAACTTTGTGGGCATATTACTATGCAAAAAGCATATTCTGTAGTTGACACAAGAATGTGGTATGAGTGAGAAATGGGAAGAACAAATGACAATTCATGCAAGGAAATCCTTATGTTAAGTCAAATTAACAATATGAGATTTATGTTGGTGTCACCTTCATTAGTTTCTATACTATTTATTTACTTTAACAATAGGTTGCGGAATTCGAATGTAACACAAACCAAAAAAAAATAAACTAACTAACAATTTATAACTAAAATAACAATTTCAATATAAGAAA
Source organism: Nicotiana tabacum (assembly GCF_000715075.1). Taxonomy (NCBI): domain Eukaryota; kingdom Viridiplantae; phylum Streptophyta; class Magnoliopsida; order Solanales; family Solanaceae; genus Nicotiana; species Nicotiana tabacum. The sequence goes on along the minus strand of NC_134080.1, from coordinate 3,085,879 downwards.
ATTAAATAATTTCAATGTAAACTTCTCTCTCTCTCTCTCTCTCTCTCTCTCTCTCTCTCTTATATATATATATATATGTTAAATATGCAAATTTTAGACACAACCGAATGCAAATAATTTCGGCCGCGGGTTAAAAGTGATCTTTACCCTAAAAAATTGGGAGAAATTCAAAAATAGCCAGATTTATAACTGGTCGTTCAAAAATAGCCCAGTTTCAAAAGTAATCGAAATTTAGCCACTTTTCATGTAAAGATAAATCTGAGCGAAAACACTGTTCAAAATCCGAAAAATACGCCAGTATATTATACTGGAGTTCCAGCATAAGTATGCTTGAACTCCAGCATATTATACTGGAGTTCCAGGATAAGTATGTTGGAACTCCAGCATAATATGATGGAGTTCCAGCATAAGTACACTAGAACTCCAGCATAATATGCTGGAGTTCCAGCAAGTATTATTGTCCAGTATAATATACTAGAGTTTGGAGCACCGATGCTCCAGTCTCCAGTATATTATACTGGAGTCAGCAAAGTATACCGGTCCAGCATAATATGCTGGAGTTCATACACAGGTGCACCGAACTCCAATATATTATGTTGGATCGGTCTCTGTTGCAGCAAAATAGTTGTTATTTTTCATTGACTTCGTAAACGCTGACTATTTTTGAATGACCAGTTCGAAAACTGGCTATACCGTGCTATTTTTACTAAAAATTCCATGGATATCGCATTCACCCATTACTATGGTCCTACCGAAATATTTTCGAGGCAATACTACTAAAATTATTTTCTATACTTTTCCTTACTTGGGATTTCTTTTTTAGATAGTCAGGAAATTTTTAAATCTTTTTCTTTTTCTTTTTCCTTGGTGTCAAAATTATGTCCAATAACAAACGTTATCACCAGTCATAAGCTGACCGGGACTGACCATAGCGGAGCTGAGCGGCTGAGAATATGAGCTCCATCACCACCATGGCCACCGGCGGGAGCAGCTCCGTTTTTCTATCTATCCCAACACCACCATCACAAAAAATACCAGTTTTATCACACAAACAACTTTCTTTCACTAACAACAATTACTGGTCTACATTGTTCTTAAGTCGGGGTAATTGTTCGTTAGAATCTTATCCTTTTCTCTGTTTTTCTTCCACATCGTCAACTCCTCTTGTTACAGAAGAAGAAAAAGAAGAAGTTAAAGAAAGTGGGTCAAATGATGATGTTCTTCCAGCTTCGATAAGCCAAGAATCTACTTCAGTTTTACCTCCCGGGTATGCATAATTTTTCTGCTTTCATTTCATTTCTTGAATTTTACCCCCCTTTTTTGGGAAAGTTTCAGCTAGTTATTTTTATTTGATAATGTAAAGCCTATGCTTCAGGAATGTTTAAAAAGTACCTATTAGGAATGTGTGATCACAGGACTAAAAATCTAAATTGGTGGAGATGTGATGCTTTTATTCATTTATTTTAATCTTAGAACAGACTCTATATCTATTTTGTTTATGACATAAATTCACGAGGAACAGTGGCCGGTGGTGAAGTCAGAAATTTTTCAAAGGGTGTTCAAGGATTAATATATATCTATAAAATGTAATTTGTTGACTTATATACATAATGTAATTGTTTATATACTCGATGTAATTTCCCGAAAGGGTGTTTTGTTGAACACCCTTCACGCTATGTGGCTACGCCACTGCCAGTGGCATACTGTTCGAGACTTGGTGGATAATTGCCCGTCCCTCCACCCTTCTCCATTGAGATACTAAGCTTATGTCTGTGGTAGAGTTCAAACCCGTGGCGTACACCTAACCCATACATCACATGCTGCGCTCTTTCTACCGGAGCCAGAAAGCTGGAAACGGATCCGGTCGAACCCAATAGCTTTTGCTCAAACGTTGTATTTGTGTTAAGAAATTCACTAAATATATATAAAAAATTAAATTTAGAACCCAGTTATTAGCTCTTGACCGTTGTTCCGAAATCCAGAACTCATAAAGTTGAAATCTTGGTTCCGCCTCTGATTAGGAATGTGTGATCACAGGACTAAAAATCTAAATTGGTAGAGATGTGATACTTTTATTCATTTATTTTAATCTTAGAACAGACCTTTGTCTCTATTTTTTTTTATAACATAAATTTACGAGGACGAGTGGCATACTGTTCAAGACTTGGCGGATAATGGCCCGTCCCTCCACCCTTCTCACTAAGATACTAAGGTTTTGTCTGTGGTAAAGTTCAAACCCGTGACCTACACCTAATCTATACACCACATGTTGTGCTCTTTCCACTTGACCAAATCCTTGGGGGCTAAACCTTTGTCTCCATTATCAAGTTTAACTGACTCGCTATTTGTTCCAAAAGCTTAACTTGTTAGAGAGTGGACATTTTTATTGCTGTATTTCTTTTAGGTTTGTGTGTGAAATGTTAGGAGATTTGAAGTTTGAGCTTTTAGGTTGTTCAATGCATTAAAAAAAAGTTAAACACTTCTCAAATGCAAATGAATTGATTTGGTAATTGTCGTTAAGATCAGTTTGAGAAGGAAAGTAAGATGAGTGACTTTGAAAGATAGCTTACTCCTTAGATACAACTGACAAGCTATTAGAACAATTAATATTGAACCAATAATTAACGGGACTCGCTTAAGACAAATTGCCAACTTAAAACTTAATGGTTAAGGCTAAGGCACATTTGCATTGCCACTTGAGTAGTTTTTTTAGTGACTGATTTAGCAATTGATACTGTAAGGACAAATAGTTGTGAGTTTATTCTGTACAATCCGGAATTGAAGGTTTGTGATGTTCAATGAAAGATGCGTAAAACTAGCTGGATCAATTCTCAGGGTAAAAGAGGAGGATGCAATGCGATGCATAACACCATTCTCTTGCATGTATTTTCCAAGGATGATCAACATCTTGATAATGCAATATTTTGAAATTACTTATTTTTTGGATTCTCTGTTCTATATTTTCTTGGTAAGGATAACACATTAAGTTATTGGCTATGCAGGTTTTAACCTTGTGCTAGCTATTTAATGATTCAATTTATGGATTAGATGCTTCAATCTTAAGAGATCTTAACCACTTCCTTTTCCAATGACTCCTATTTCAAACCATAGAATGTGTTTGCTACATTAGAATGGGAATATGGCAAGTTTATTTATTAGTTACAGAGGGCTGAATTTTGGAAGCTGTAGATAACTTGAATGATGATTTTGTTTCTCTTAATATCATATCGCTATTTCTGTCAAGCAGTTGCTGATGTACAAGGACATATTCCGCAATCTTAATGATTTGAATTTGATGTATTCACAGGGCATGTCAGGCCTGTGGGAGAGAGGAGATTGAAAGAGGATGTAATGGCGAGGGACGGATACAAGGAGGGATTGCAACAATTCCAGGTTTTGGTTGGTGGCCAATAAAGGCTTACAGGCCTTGCCCTGCTTTTGTTGCTTCGGGTGGTAGGTACAGAAGGTTTGGGCAAAGCATGGATGAAGTTGTTTCTGGCTCTGGGAGAGGAGGTAGAGCTAGTTCCGCGGGTACTGATGCTGAGGTTCAATCAAGGTAGACGTCTAATTGGTCTATTTCCACTCTTTTCATCTTCTTTGCACTTTGCAACTGTCAACTGTGTGGTGATATAACGAGGAGTTTAACTTGAAATTATTAGTACATACAAGATAGATGCTGATAGGTAGCAGAGTGATAAATGGAAAGTAATCTGGCATATCATACCAGAAGTTTTGAACCAACACCAAATCTCACACAAGCAACCGCAGAAACGTCTTTGGGATAAAACATTCTGCTACGGTGCTACCGCATGCTACTGAATGTCGAAACTTAGTCTAAATGACAACAAAAATGACAAAAACCATTACTCCACCCCAAGCAAGTTAGGGTCAGCTATATGACTTCTCACTATCCGTGTCGCTCCATTTAAGCTCGTCCCAATCCATTATTATAACAACTTAGTTTCTCTAGTACATTTTGCCACCTACATCAATGCCATGATAAGAATAGTTTCCTCCACCATAATCTTGATTAGCCAATGCATATACTATTGCCTATTTTTCTTTTCCTATATTACTCCGTAGCAGCCAATATTTTCTGGAACATGTTACATTAAAATGACAAAAGTTATATATATGCAATGAATTAGTACTCTCTTTTTGTTTTCTTTCCCATACGACGTTTTTCAGATGTTTTCATTGTGCAGCGTTAACTACTTCTGCAGTTATGAATTTTCTTTTATTGAAATGGATTTGCTGATGTTAAGAGTTTAAGTATTTTAGTGAATTTATACAAAGCTAGTAAACTCATAAATTCCGTGTTTCACCTTATATGAAACTTGGCAGCAAGAAAAAGAACGGATCAAGCAGATCGACGAGCTAACTATCAGAAGGTAATTTAATCAGCTTCCTGCTCTAAGGATGAGAAGCCAATTGGAGTTATCTTTTAAGAGATTGAAGAATGTTGTTGATATATATTCAGTTACTAATTTAGCAATTTTTGGCTCTCTATAGGCTTCATGTGGAGTGATGAAACTTGAATTCTATGGATTTATACTAGTTCCAAATTGTGAAATGTATATCAGCCATTGTAATCAATATGATCTATATTGTTTTGATTTCACTTTTACTAGTTTGCAACATGAAAAGTTCTTGCTTATAATTACCCTTGGATCCATCTATTACAGTTTGTTTTGCAGAAAACCAAGCAGGTTTGGCTTAAATATAAATGGTATTACACCCGTCCGCCACTGCAAACATCACTTCCCATCCGACTTGCATGTGTTAAGCATGCTGCCCGCGTTCTCCTGAGCCAGGATCGAACTCTCCATGAGATTCATAGTTGCATTACTTATAGCTTCCTTGTTAGTAGACAAAGCAGATTTGGAATTGTCTTTTATTCCAAGGCATAACTTGTATCCATGTTCTTCATATTGCCCCCTCACGTCTATCTCACAAGCCTCTTGTCCATTCTCATTGTTAAGAATATCTTTAGCTAACGTAACCCAATATTAGATAGTAGATCTACTATGTTAATGTTACAACCCATATCCACATGTGTTAGTTCATGCCATATATTAGTTAACATAAATCCAAGAAGGAATTATCTTTGAGATGATAAGAAGTCAATCCTATTGGTCTTAAGTGATACAAGAGTGTATAAGGGTGATTAACCAGTATTAGAAGTTAAACGAATCAAGGATGTTGTAACTCGTATTTTCAGGTAATCTAGCGGTGCTTAATACACTCAAGAGGTCATTTATTAAGGTATTTTAATCATATAATATCCGTATCATAAGTCTTGAAGTCAAACGAGTTATGAAACAAAAGTCGACAAAAGTTGTCGCAACTTAGGTTCATAATTTTACTTAAACATTAGGTCAAATGTTTCTAATCTTTTCTCATAATTTACAAGTAATTACGGGGTGATCTACCAACCAAATTAAAGATCTATGAGTCTAGTTTCCAACACATTAAACCGTTCATCTATACGATCTCGGAGTAGAGAGATATTCGCATTTTCGCGAGACTGCGCCAAGCACCTCTCTATGGGGCCCACTAAGTCGGTTTAAGATATTTGGACCTATATAGGATGCCTCCAACCCGTTTTAAGTCATTTATTTTCACTATTTTCAGACCTTAGAACCCTAGGAACATCCTCTCAAGGTTCTCTCAAGATTCAAGACCCAAAAAAGGGCAAACAACACAAATCAAGTGTCGGGAATTCCGTGGCGCTAGTAAATCTCTTGTTCTTCTTGTTGTTGCTCATTTTTGTGTCGTTTCAGCTCGTGTGGGAGGTTGTTTTAAAGGGTTTATGTTCTGTAAATACTCCCTAATGTTCTTAATATCAATCCTAGGTGATTTCAAGCGTTCTAAAGTGATTCTAGTACCGAAAAACACTAATTGATCGCTAGTTTCGTTTTTTTGTTGTGGTGGCAGCATTGGAGGGATATTTCATGGAAATTTAAGGTCAAATTGGAGTTGTTATTTCTGTATAAAGGTAAGGAACCTCTTACTCTATATGTATTTAAGATTATCCAAGTTGCGGCTAAGCCATTGAAGCTAGAACTTGTGAGATATATATCGAAAGGCTTGGTAGTAATGTTATTGTTTTGTGGACTGTTTTGCGTTGTTGTTGGGCTGCGTATTTTACTACTATCTTGTGGAGTTTTGGAGGAGGAAGGGTGTGGATAAACACCATATATATGTAGGGTTATGGGCTGATAGTTATCCGTAACATTTCCAGGTTGTTTGACACGACTACGGTGGTCGTCGTATGTATGAAGTGATTAGGCTGTGTGTGGACTATTTTGGGAGGCTCAATATGTTTATTATTGATGTTGTTTGGGCTGTTTGGTGACTGTTTTGAATGGTGTGAGGTCATATATATAGGGGAGGTGTTGTCCGTTTCATCGTAAAATAGGTTGTGGTCGATACATAATAGTTATGACGCTTAAATGATAACGATAGTATCGTTTCTCTTATTATAGACTAAGGAGTTTTGACAATTGCATAGCTTGAGATGGGGGCAGTATATACAAGGTATGTGAGGCTATCCCTTTCCTTCTTTTGCACGACTCCGATTGTACATAATGTAATGAACGATCTTCCAAGATACTCTACTCTTAGAAGCTAGCAGTACTTACATTGTTTTCCCTCTTATGGAACGATTGATGTTAATGTTGCTTCTCTTAGTCTTATGTTATCAATGTTGTTGGTACTTCATGATTCTTATAAGGTTCATAGTGAAGAGTTAGTCCTAATAACGTGTACAGAGGATACCGACCTTGCGTCACTCCGAAAGATTTAGAATGTGATTCCATGAGTCGAGCATGCATTATATATATGTATCTATTTTACTCTACCGAGCCACACTATAGTTGGCCGGGTACGACACCTATTGTGCAACCACTGATCAGTTGGGTTTTACCGAGCTCCACGTGGCCGGGTACGATTCTACCGAGCCTATTATGGCCGGGTACGATATGATGATGATGCCCACAGAGGCGAATGCTTTAAAGGTTTATGTATTTATACATATGTATCATGCATTTCATGTAAGTAGCCCTCAGAGGTACTAAGATGTTACAGGTTGTATATTCTCTATCCTTGCTTACATTACTGATCGTATTTATGGTTCTTTGCCTTACATACTCAGTACTTTATTCGTACTGACGTCCTTTTATTTGTGGACGCTGCATGTCGTGCTGCAGGTCCTGATAGACAGGCAGGTGCAGCTCCCCCACCACAGTAGACTGTCCAGTTCAGCGGTGATTGGCGAGATCCCTTCTCCGGACTTGCCTTGGTCTTGGTATGCAATTTTTGTTATAGACATTATGGGTATGTCGGGGCCCTGTTCCGGCTATGTTGCAACACTTATGTTCTTTTAGAGGCTCATAGACAGGTGTCGGCTCATGTACAGTTTGGTATGCCTTGTCGGCTAGTTTTTGTTGTATAGTCTTTCATAGTAGCGTGGTAGCTCATACCTTATACGTAGTTTCTTGATTGTCTGGTCATCCCCTGCTATGTATGTTCATGCCGTCATATTTTATTGCTGGTTGTCCATGATCTAGGTCTACCATTTATATTGATCTCGTCAGCCTTAAAAGATAATAATGAAGGTTAGATGAAATGTACGTTGGTGCTCGGCAAGTGTGGTCGGGTGCTAGTCATGGCCCTTCAGTTTGGGTCATGACAAACTTGGTATCAGAGCAAGTCTGTCCTAGGGGTTGTCCATGAGCCGTGTCTAGTAGAGTCTTGATTATGGATGTGTAGCGCGCCACATTTATAATCAGGAGGCTACATGACATCTAGGGTTGTTACCTTCTTCCTGAATCTAGATCGTGCGTAGAGTTGAGTCGTAAGTGTTCGTCTCTAATATTCACCTTGTTTTTTTTTCCAGTGATGCCTTCGACTAGGAAGCAAACGATTAGTAGACGGCTTGATACAGCAGCGGGAGAGGGTACCAGTCAGGTGCCCCAAGTCAGAGCAGGACAAAGTGAGGCTCAGAGTGAGATGCCCTCTCATACCTCATCTACTCCATCTCCTCCAGAGGATATTAGAAGGCATCCAGCGCCTCCAGTTCCTCCGTCTGGCACTCCAGACCAGGATATGCGGAGTGCTTTGCAGTTATTGACTAGCTTGGTAGCTGCTCAGGCTCAGAGGCAGAATACAGGTGCTGCTGAGAAACCAGTTAGTACAAGAGTTCGTGATTTTATTAATTTAGACCCTCCAGTGTTTACCGGATCAGACCCCAAGGAGGACCCACAGACTTTTATTGACCAGGTTCATCGTACACTTCGGGTTATGCATGTTAGTAATACAGAGGCAGTAGAGTTGGCTTCTTATCGGCTACGGGATTTAGCGGTTCTCTGGTATGATAGTTGGGAGAGATCCAGGGGTCCGAACCCTCCTCCAGCTGTGTGGAAGGAATTTTCTGAGGCCTTTCTTCGTCACTACTTGCCAGTTGAGATACGACGAGCTAGAGCTGATAAGTTCTTGAACCTTAGACAAGGTAATATGAGTGTGCGAGAGTACAGTATGCAGTTTGATTCTTTGGCAAGGTATGCTCCCCATATGGTGGCCGAGATGAGTGATAGGGTGCATATGTTCGTGAATGGGTTGGGACCACATCTGATAAATGAGTGTACAACAGCCTCCTTGGTGGAGGGCATGGATATTTCCCGTATTCAAGCTTATGCCCAGACCCTAGAGGATCGTAAGCGCCAGCAGAGGGCAGTTAGGGAGCAGGATAGAGGCCAACATAAGAGGGCGAGATTTGCAGGGTATTCTGATGACTTCAGAGGCCGCATCAGGCCACAGTTTTCGAGGAGTTCGGCGCCACCTGTAGCTAGTGCTCCTCCACAGTTTCAGAGGCCTCGATATGATCGATCCTATTCTGGTCCAGGTTAGAGTTCGCGGGCATCTGGCTCGCAACATCACAGGGATACTAGTCAGATGAGACCCCCAACACCACATTGTGATCAGTGCGGCAAGGCCCACTTTGGACTGTGTCGTCGAGGTTTTGATGCATGCTATTCGTGCGGGCAGCCTGGCCATATGATGCGGGAGTGTCCTAATAGAGGAGGTGATGGTATGGCTCAGCCGACTGGATCTGTGTCTGGTTCTTCATCATCAGTTCGACCTCCAGCACGGGGTTTTCAGCAGTCGACAGGTCGTGGTAGGGGTAGAGGTGTAGTGCCGAGTTCGAGTGGTGCTCAAAATCAAACCTATGCTCTAGTAGGTCGACAGGATCTCGAGTCGTCTCCAGATGTTGTTACAGGTATTATATCTGTGTTTTCTTATGATGTATATGTGTTGATTGATCCGGGATCTACATTATCCTATGTTACACCCTTTGTGGCTAATAAGTTTGGCATTGAACCTGAATTGATAAGTAAACCCCTCGCGGTATCTACTCCGATAAGAGATTCTGTGATTGCTAGAAGGGTATATAGAGGTTGCACTGTGATGATTTGTAGTCGTCAAACCTCGGCAAATTTATTTGAGTTAGAAATGGTTGATTTTGATGTGATAATGGGAATGGACTGGTTGGCCTCATGCTATGCAAATGTTGACTGTCGTAGGAAGATGGTTAGGTTCCAATTTCCGGGTGAACCCGTCATTGAATGGAAAGGGAACATTGCTACACCGAAAGGTAGGTTTATTTCCTATCTTAAGGCAAGGAAAATGATCTCAAAAGGTTACATTTATCATCTCGTTCGCGTTAGGGATGCGGAGGCGAAACCGCCTACTTTACAATCAATCCCTGTGGTCAACGAATTCCCAGATGTTTTCCCAGATGAACTCCCAGGCCTTTCTCCTGAAAGGGAGATTGAGTTTAGCATTGATGTGTTGCCTGACACTCAACCGATCTCTATTCCTCCATACAGAATGGCCCCGGTAGAGTTGCGAGAGTTGAAGGTGCAGTTGAAGGACTTGCTAGATAAGGGCTTTATTAGGCCTAGCACTTCACCTTGGGGTGCACCAGTCCTATTCGTGCGGAAGAAAGACGGGTCGTTACGGATGTGTATCGACTATCGACAGTTGAATAAGTCTACTATAAAGAACAAGTATCCACTTCCAAGAATTGATGACCTGTTTGACCAACTCCAGGGTGCCAAGTATTTCTCTAAGATTGATTTACGTTCAGGGTATCATCAGGTGAGGGTTAGGGGGAAGGATATTCCAAAGACGGCCTTCCGGACAAGATATGGGCACTTTGAGTTCTTGGTGATGTCGTTCGGGCTAACAAATGCCCCAACAGCTTTTATGGATATCATGAATACTATATTCAGGCCCTATCTTGATGTGTTCGTGATTGTATTCATTGATGACATTCTAGTATATTCTCGTTTGGAGGCGGAACATGCGGGCCACTTGCGGATAGTATTATAGACGCTTCAGGATCGTAAGTTATATGCTAAGCTCTCCAAATGTGAATTCTGGCTGAACTCAGTAGCATTCCTTGGCCATGTGATATCTGATGAGGGTATTAGTGTCGACACTCAGAAGATCGATGCAGTAAAGAATTGGCTGAGACCTACAACACCATCAGAAGTCCGCAGCTTCCTAGGGCTAGCAGGATATTATAGGCGGTTTGTAGAAGGATTTTCCTCTATATCATCACCATTGACTAAGTTAACACAAAAAGCTACCAAATTCCAGTGGTCTGACACTTGTGAACGTAGTTTTCAGGAGTTGAAGAATCGATTGACATCTGCACCAGTGCTCACTCTTCCTGAAGGAACAGAAGGTTATGTGGTATATTGTGATGCCTCAGGTATAGGTTTGGGGTGCGTATTGATGCAGCGTGGGAATGTGATTGCTTATGCATCAAGACAATTGAAGAAGCATGAAAAGAATTATCCAACCCATGATTTGGAATTGGCTGCAGTAATATATGCTTTGAAGATATGGCAGCACTACTTATACGGCGTCCATGTTGACATCTACACAGATCACAAGAGTTTACAATACATCTTCAAGCAGAAAGAGTTGAATTTGAGGGAGCGTAGGTGGCTTGAATTATTGAAAGACTACGACATCGAGATATTGTATCATCCCGGTAAAGCCAATGTTGTGGCAGACGCTCTCAGCCGTTAATCAATGGGAAGCTTAGTACATATTGAGGCAGGTAGATGGGGGTTGATTAAAGAGCTTCATCAGCTAGCCAATATGAGAATCAGATTGTTAGACTCTGATGACGGAGGTGTTACTATACAGAATACATCAGAATCATCTTTGGTAGCCGAGGTAAAAGCACGACAATATGAAGATCCTATCTTAGTACGATTAAGAGAAAGCATTCAACAGTGTAAAAGTATGGCTTTTGGGATCGGAAAAGATGGGGCACTGAGATACCAGAGCCGATTGTGTGTGCCTAATGTGGCAGGGTTGCGAGAGGAGATTATGAATGAGATTCATCAATCCCGATATTCCATCCATCCCGGCTCGACAAAGATGTATCATGATGTCAAGGAGCAGTATTGGTGGGATAATATGAAGAAGTCTATTGCAGAATTTGTAGCCCAGTGTCCCAATTGTCAACAAGTAAAGAGAGAACATCAGAAACCCGGTGGATTGCTTCAAAATATAGAGATTCCGACCTGGAAGTGGGAGGTGATTAATATGGACTTCATTATTGGATTACCTCGCTCTTATCATAAGTTTGACTCCATCTGGGTGATAATTGATCGACTTACAAAATGTGCCCATTTTCTGCCAGTAAAGACAACTTACACGGCTGAAGATTATGCGAAGTTGTATATCAAGGAGATTGTTAGGCTTCATGGTGTGCCCATATCTATTATATCAGACCGAGGAGCTCAATTTACGGCTAACTTTTGGAGGTCTTTCCAGAAGGGTTTAGGCACACAGGTAAATCTCAGCACTGTATTTCATCCGCAGACTGACGGACAGGCTGAACGTACCATTCAGACACTGGAAGATATGCTACGAGCATGTGTTCTAGATTTTAAGGGGAATTGGGATGATCATCTTCCACTCATAGAATTCGCCTATAACAATAGCTACCATTCCAGTATTAAAATGGCCCCATATGAGGCACTATACGGGAGGAGATGTAGATCACCAGTTGGATGGTTCGAAGTCGGTGAAACAGAATTATATGGGCCAGATTTGATTCACCAAGCTATTGAGAAGGTGAAAGTGATACAGGAGCGATTGAGGACGGCACAAAGCAGGCAAAAATCTTATTCTGATGTCCGACGTCGTGATCTAGAGTTTGAGGTTGGTGATTGGGTTTTCCTGAGGATCTCACCAATGAAGGGTATTATGCGTTTTGGGAAGAAAGGTAAGCTGAGTCCAAGGTATATCGGGCCGTATAAAATTCTTCGACGGATTGGACAGGTTGCTTATGAGTTAGAATTGCCATCCGAATTGGAATTTGTCCACCCGGTATTCCATGTATCTATGTTGAGAAAATGTATTGGAGACCCTTCTCGAGTCATCCCTATCAAAGATGTACAAGTTACAGAGGACCTATCATATGAAGAAGTGCCAGTGGCGATATTAGATCGGCAAGTCCGCAAGCTGAGAACAAAAGATGTAGCTTCCGTCAAAGTATTGTGGAGGAACAAAAATATGGAAGAAATGACATGGGAAGCAGAAGAGGAGATGAAGTCTAAATACTCTTACTTATTCCAGAATGAAGATTACAAGGATGCTGGTGGAAGACAGGATACATTGGAAGGTGAAACGGCTCTATGAGGTAAGCAATAATTTGAGAATACTCCTCCTTAATACAAAATGGTGATATGTAGATAATGTAAATACGCATAATGCTTTGTGTAACCTTGTGAAGCCATATGTTGGGCTTAATTACTTGCAAGTTTTGCTAGTGACCATTTTAAAGGGGAAAATTGATCGGAAATTTCCATTGGAATCCACGATGATTTAAACTCCCCATAAACCCTTACATTCGAGGACGAATGTTCCTAAGGGGGGGAGGGTGTTTGTTACAACCCATATCCACATGTGTTAGTTCATGCCATATATTAGTTAACATAAATCCAAGAAGGAATTATCTTTGAGATGATAAGAAGTCAATCCTATTGGTCTTAAGTGATACAAGAGTGTATAAGTGTGATTAACCAGTATTAGAAGTTAAACGAATCAAGGATGTTGTAACTCGTATTTTCAGGTAATCTAGCGGTGCTTAATACACTCAAAAGGTCATTTATTAAGGTATTTTAATCATATAATATCCGTATCATAAGTCTTGAAGTCAAACGAGTTATGAAACAAAAGTCGACAAAAGTTGTCGCAACTTAGGTTCATAATTTTACTTAAACATTAGGTTAAATGTTTCTAATCTTTTCTCATAATTTACAAGTAATTACGGGGTGATATACCAACCAAATTAAAGATCTATGAGTCTAGTTTCCAACACATTAAACCGTTCATCTATACGATCTCGGAGTAGAGAGATATTCGCATTTTCGCGAGACTGCGCCAAGCACCTCTCTATGGGGCCCACTAAGTCGGTTTAAGATATTTGGACCTATATAGGATGCCTCCAACCCGTTTTAAGTCATTTATTTTCACTATTTTCAGACCTTAGAACCCTAGGAACATCATCTCAAGGTTCTCTCAAGATTCAAGACCCAAAAAAAGGGCAAACAACACAAATCAAGTGTCGGGAATTCCGTGGCGCTAGTAAATCTCTTGTTCTTCTTGTTGTTGCTCATTTTTGTGTCGTTCCAGCTCGTGTGGGAGGTTGTTTTAAAGGGTTTATGTTCTGTAAATACTCCCTAATGTTCTTAATATCAATCCTAGGTGATTTCAAGCGTTCTAAAGTGATTCTAGTACCGAAAAACACTAATTGATCGCTAGTTTCGTTTTTTTGTTGTGGTGGCAGCATTGGAGGGATATTTCATGGAAATTTAAGGTCAAATTGGAGTTGTTATTTCTGTATAAAGGTAAGGAACCTCTTACTCTATATGTATTTAAGATTATCCAAGTTGCGGCTAAGCCATTGAAGCTAGAACTTGTGAGATATATATCGAAAGGCTTGGTAGTAATGTTATTGTTTTGTGGACTGTTTTGCGTTGTTGTTGGGCTGCGTATTTTACTACTATCTTGTGGAGTTTTGGAGGAGGAAGGGTGTGGATAAACACCATATATATGTAGGGTTATGGGCTGATAGTTATCCGTAACATTTCCAGGTTGTTTGACACGACTACGGTGGTTGTCGTATGTATGAAGTGATTAGGCTGTGTGTGGACTATTTTGGGAGGCTCAATATGTTTATTATTGATGTTGTTTGGGCTGTTTGGTGACTGTTTTGAATGGTGTGAGGTCATATATATAGGGGAGGTGCTGTCCGTTTCATCGTAAAATAGGTTGTGGTCGATACATAATAGTTATGACGCTTAAATGATAACGATAGTATCGTTTCTCTTATTATAGACTAAGGAGTTTTGACAATTGCATAGCTTGAGATGGGGGCAGTATATACAAGGTATGTGAGGCTATCCCTTTCCTTCTTTTGCACGACTCCGATTGTACATAATGTAATGAACGATCTTCCAAGATACTCTACTCTTAGAAGCTAGCAGTACTTACATTGTTTTCCCTCTTATGGAACGATTGATGTTAATGTTGCTTCTCTTAGTCTTATGTTATCAATGTTGTTGGTACTTCCTGATTCTTATAAGGTTCATAGTGAAGAGTTAGTCCTAATAACGTGTACAGAGGATACCGACCTTACGTCACTCCGAAAGGTTTAGAATGTGATTCCATGAGTCGAGCATGCATTATATATATGTATCTATTTTACTCTACCGAGCCACACTATAGTTGGCCGGGTACGGCACCTATTGTGCAACCACTGATCAGTTGGGTTTTACCGAGCTCCACGTGGCCGGGTACGATTCTACCGAGCCTATTATGGCCGGGTACGATATGATGATGATGATGCCCACAGAGGCGAATGCTTTAAAGGTTTATGTATTTATACATATGTATCATGCATTTCATGTAAGTAGCCCTCAGAGGTACTAAGATGTTACAGGTTGTATATTCTCTATCCTTGCTTACATTACTGATCGTATTTATGGTTCCTTGCCTTACATACTCAGTACTTTATTCGTACTGACGTCCTTTTATTTGTGGACGCTGCATGTCGTGCTGCAGGTCCTGATAGACAGGCAGGTGCAGCTCCCCACCACAGTAGACTGTCCAGTTCAGCGGTGATTGGCGAGATCCCTTCTCCGGACTTGCCTTGGTCTTGGTATGCAATTTTTGTTATAGACATTATGGGTATGTCGGGGCCCTGTTCCGGCTATGTTGCAACACTTATGTTATTTTAGAGGCTCATAGACTGGTGTCGGCTCATGTACAGTTTGGTATGTCTTGTCGGCTAGTTTTTGTTGTATAGTCTTTCATAGTAGCGTGGTAGCTCATACCTTATACGTAGTTTCTTGATTGTCTGGTCATCCCCTGCTATGTATGTTCATGCCGTCATATTTTATTGCTGGTTGTCCATGATCTAGGTCTACCATTTATATTGATCTCGTCAGCCTTAAAAGATAATAATGAAGGTTAGATGAAATGTACGTTGGTGCTCGGCAAGTGTGGTCGGGTGCTAGTCATGGCCCTTCAGTTTGGGTCGTGACAGTTAAGACTATATGTTATATAAGTTAAGGAAGCTTCCGGACCATCTTTTCCAACCAGATAACGAGCGATCACTCAACAATGAACACAACTATCCTCATCAAACCGAATATCTACCCTTCCTGCATTTGAAGACAGAAGGAAACCCCAACGACCAAGCACTCTCGCCCCCAAAAGCGGTTTGTTGCCCCTCGGTAGAGTGAGTCTACTATAAAAACAAATGTAAACAAGATTGAGACATTCATGGCCTACTTCCAAGTGTAGAGTGAACATATTATAGACCATATTTGGTAACATATTAATTTAATTTTAAATTTTACTCTGAAAGCGCGACAAATAAAACAGAGAAAATTAGAAACCCTCGAGAAGTGAAACGAAGCGACATAAAAACCTAAATACAGTGTCTTTCCAACTACTTCCCAAATTGAGCTAAAATCCACCGCTGCAAAATCTCTGCAACCTTTTGAAATTCCAGAACATTCTTAGAAATGGATTCAGAAACTTCGAACAAAATCGAAGAAACAGTACTGGAAATCCTGAAATCCTGTAACCTGGACGAAGTTACGGAGCTCAAAATCCGAAAAATGGCCTCCGAAAAACTAGGGCTTGAACTATCCGACCCGATCCGAAAGGCATTTGTACGGCAAGTCGTGGAGAAGTTCCTCGCCGAAGAACAAGCTAAAGCGGAGGCAAATGAGGAAGAAGAAGAAGAGGAGGAGGAGGAAGAGGACGATAAAAAGAAAAGCAGTGGCGCCGGTGATAAAGAGTACGATGACGACGGCGATCTCATCGTTTGCCGAGTAAGTTCTCTCAACTGCTGTAATTATGTAATTTTTTGTTATGTGTTTTGAAATCCTCTCTCTGTAGCAAAAAGAATGAAATTTTTCCTGCTTTTCCAACTTATATGGCATAGCTTGAATTTTAAGGAAAAAAAATAGAACTTTTGAAGCTTGTGGTATTAGAAGAATGATGCACTTTTCTTTTTAGTCTGTTTTAGTAATGATTAAACTTTGAGATATAGCCAAACAAATATCTATAGTTTGTTTTAGGTCATACATTCACAAATTTTTTTCCTTAAAATATGTGTCTATTCAAAGTGCATTACATAAAATGGGACGGCGGGAATACAACATTTTTGTGTGGGCTATAAAAACTTCCCATTAATAGTAAAATGGGAAGTGTAAAGTTAATTATTTTTGTTAGATAGTTATGTGTAAGTATGCCTGGTCACATATGTAGTAGGAGTATAATATGTCCTAGTCCCATATGTAGTAGGAGTAGAATATGTCATAGTCTCATATGTAGTAGGAGTAGAGTATGTATTATATATAAGACTTATTGTATCATTGTTAATAATAGATTTTTCTCCCATGCATTCTCACAATTTTCAAATGTAGAAATGTGTTTTTCTTTCTTTTGGAATGACTAATAAGGAATAATGTCATATAAGTTGTAACATAGGTAGTACTATTTTTGGAATTAAACAGTTTTTTCTTTGATTATAATTTTTAAAATGTTATAGTAGTTTAACTATAGGCTTAAGGGAATTGTGATATGTAGTTTCTGGTATCTAACTTTAATTAAGCACTTGAAAAATCTTTGTTTGCATTCATACTGAAATTTAGATGTTGATACTAGTACTTGGAACTCAGTCATTACAGTACTAGTTATTAGGTCTTAAAAATCATTTGTGATGTGAAATGTTCCTTGTTTCATGTTGTTTTATTGTTGCTGAGTTGATGTTCCTGATGTTTCTTTTTTGGACATTCCATGTAGTTGTCACATAAGAGAAGAGTGACAATTACTGAGTTTAGGGGAAAAACTCTGGTGTCGATAAGAGAGTACTACAACAAAGATGGCAAGGAGTTACCTACTTCTAAAGGTAATACTATCTTTATTAGATTGTTTATTACATGTATGCATTGTTTATACACATGTTTGCATGTTTTCTCATTTGAAATAAGCTTAGGTGATTGCTATAACTAGAAATGAAGTCTCTGTCCAAATTTTTTTTCAATTCTTGTTTGCATGGAGGAATTAAATCGCACTATGCTCATAGTTTGAATTGCTACGAGGAGAAAAAGTATATTTCCTTTCTTTGCTTAAAATCTGTAGTTATTTGTTATCCATCTTAAGGCTGCTCCGTATTTTATGTCCTAGGTTTTGTGGAGTAGGAAAAACTTGACGGAAGAGTTTTATCTCTTGCTGCCTTCTTGCTTCCTTTCTTATTGCCTGATTTTTTTCAAGTCTATCTCTTAGAGGAATTATTAGCTTATTGTACCACCATAATCTGTGTGCACTCTTACGCCCTTACCCCGACAAAATATCTAATTAGCTTATACATGATTTTATTAGCTGTCTACTGCGATCACTTAAAGAGGTCGAGAGAACATAAAAATTAAGTAAAGCATTTAGGTTCTTATAATATAAGCTCTTCTTGCCCTATTGCTTTGTGGTCAATAAACAATTTGAAGGTTTCTGTATAAGCACTTCGGTTGCCCTATTGCTTGGGTAAGCAATAAAGAATTTAATTTTTTGAATGAGCATTTCTTGCCTTATTGCTGATTTTAAACCTCCACCAGAGAGTATTGTACGAGGAGTGTCACGAAAGCTATCTACACTCTGATCTTTGAGCTGTTTATTTCCAAGTCAATGGCTGTACTTTCTAGTGTTTTCCAGGCTTTTCAGTGGTTTCCAAAGTTACCTTGTTAATATTTGATTTTCGTTGGTTTCCCATCTACTAGATATTATTTGTAATTTTATCTGTCTTTGTCCATCTTAAAACAAGTGCGCCACCTTCTGCAGTGGAGGTTTTTGGCACCCCTGCATACCTCTATCCATATGTTATTCAACCCCGCTTTTTACGTCATCCGGAATTTATAGTGGTCCCACCAACATAGCATGAATATGTCGAAGTGTATCATGTTGCAAATGAGCACGATAAGAAGATCAGATGTTTGAGAGCAAGAAAAGAAGGCTCCTAACATTTCTCCTTTATTTTTTCTTGATTCATTTGCTTTATAGAGAACCTCAGCTTATGAGTTCTTAGACCGGCTTATGTTTAGAGCATTCAATAAGTGGTTCTGACACCCCCTCCCCCAACAAAAGAAAAACATTTACACTAATTTCTGCAAAGATTTTTTTCAGCTCAATGTTGGACTCAATGGGCCACTATAAGACCGCCTGGATATTTTGCTTTCTGGTCTTTCTATTGAATCATGAATGTACACTATAACTGCTAGTGTAGCATTCTGCTTTGTTTTTCTTGTCTTCTTCTGAATCATTAGAGGTGTTAAACTTAGCCAATGAGCGATCTGAGTTTAGAAGCAAAAGAAACGGATGACGATGGTACTGATGATTTGTTGAGGATGCTTAAAAAAAGGCTTTTTGATAGAAGTAGATGTTTTATCTTCATTCGACTCTAACAAGTGCCAGTTCCATCATAAGGCTAAGTTTATGCTGCTCTATAGATGTCTTTCCCCTATAAGTTCACTATATGGTCCTTGTACCTGCAATATAGGTGGTGACACTGCAGCAATATTCTTCTTTCTTCCCTTGGCTTTTCTAAAATTTCATTATGTAAATATCCTGATTTCATCCAGGTAAAATTGCAAAAGGAAAAAAAAGGACCATTTCTGATACTAGTTATGGTATTCCCTGCAGGCATAAGCTTGACAGCTGAGCAATGGGCAACATTCAACAAGAATATTCCTGCAGTTGAGAAAGCTATCAAGAAAATGGAGTCAAGGTGTTAGTTTATTTCCTCCTTTTTCCGTAACATGCAGTAGTAGATTGTAATATCTAAAGTACTTGAACAGTAGGAGACTTATTTTTTAGCATTACGCCTGCTTTTTTGGGTATATAGATGTTATCTGATTATAAGAAGTAGCTAGATTTTGGAAAGACTAAAGAAATTTTCTTAAATTCCTTTATCTAACTAGTCTGTGCCCATATATTGCCTAACTAAAATTATTTGGCCAAAGGCTAATCAAGACATGCCTAAAATGACCTATACTTGAGACGTGGCTCAATGGTGTTAAGTTGGTCTTGGTCACCTGGCTATTAGTTAGACCATAAGCAAAACATTGTGAACATCTGACACTGTTTACACGAGGTAGCCACTCTAAGGGTTGCTATTTAAGAATTAGCTAGTGCGTTTGGATTTCAGTTTTTCAGTTCAAATTTTTAGGATATAAATATACTTAAATGTCCTGAAATTAAGATTTTAGTTTAAAATTCAAGACACCAGGTAGTCACTCTAAAGGATTGTTATTTAAGAATTAGCCGGTGCATATCGGATATGAGTTTTTCAACTCAATTTTTCAGGTAAAAAATGTACCGAATTGTCCTGAAGTAGGGCTGTTTGTGCACTTGCCCTGAGAATGACTGTCTGTGCACTTGCCCTCAGATATCATTCTCACTAATATCATACAGTTTTAAGCCTGTGGCAGTCTAGTACTCATTGGAGTTTTATCTATCACAATCTTAGCAAAAGCAAAAGAACAAAAATGGAATTAGTAGTAATAGTAGCAGTATTCATTTATGCTTCCAACAAGCTAAAACGAATAGTTTTGAAATTATTGTTTTGGCTGGAACGATCTAATTGTGCTTGTGTGGGACTTGAACATTTTAGCTTGTTATTGTACTAGTAGCGGTATTCATTTTGCTACTAGCCTAGAATGTACAGTAGCATTTCTTATACTGTTCTAGTAGTAATAGTAGCAGTATTCATTTTGCTCACATTCTACTCCTTTTGAGAAATGTTCAAGTCCCACACAAAAGCACAATTAGATCGTTCCAGCCAAAATTTTCTAGCAAAGTCGAGTACAGGAAAAAAGCCAAATCCAAAAGGTAAACTAACAAATTGATAAATTCTAAAACAAACTGGTTTATATAATAAAGAAAATGAAAAACAATATTCATACATAACAGAGTAAAACTTGGGTATATGACATTAATTGCGTGGAAAAAAATATATATTTAGTAAACCAACCTTTCTTATTCCATCTTCATCCTTGTCAAAGGCCCATGACTACTCCTTAATGAAATCTTCAGGGTTGTATATGTACCAAATTGGTGTTGGCCACAGCCACCGCCAGTATTTGGTGTTATTATTGTATCGCCACAACTCTATATGTCTACTATCCAAGTCATAGAAACCAATGTCATAACCTCCTTTACCACCAACCTTATGACCCTCGATATAATCATCCAAGTAGATACAACAACAACAACCCAGTATAATCTCATTTAGTGAGGTCTGGGGAGAGTAGTGTATACGCAGAAGAGGCTGTTTCTAAATAGACCCCCGACATCCTTCCCTCCCAGAACTTCCCACCTTGCTCTTGGGAAGACTCAAACTCACAACCTCTTGGTTGGAAGTGGAGGTTGCTTATCATCAGAGTAAAGTAGATACGGTTTCCTTTATAATATTCACAAGAAGGAAGATAACTAGATGTTATTGAAATTGCGTTTAGTCCCAAAAACAACACATTTTCACCTATATTTTTTTGCTTCACACCAACTTTGACTGCTAGATTCATACATATATAACTTGAAGCGGCTTGTTTGATAATGAAGATCGACACCGGTCCCCGTTATTGTGTTATATGCCAATTCAGAGAGTTAATAGAGTCAAGAAGTTAGTTTGTTAGTATAAGGGTATATTTGTCATTTATTATGAAATGTAATTAGTTGAAAAGGGTTTAGGGGCTAGGGGAGTTGCCGGTTTCTGTCGCACTTTCAGTTAGGAGAGTAACAACAACAACAACCCAGTATAATCCCACTTGGTGAGGTCTGGGGAGGGTAGTCTGTACGCAGACCTTACCCCTACCCTAGGGTAGAGAGACTGTTTCCAAATAGATCCCCGGCATCCTTCCCTCCAAGAACATTCCACCTTGCTCTTGGGGAGACTCGAACTCACAACCTCTCGGTTGGAAGTTGATGCCTATAAAATAGGGAAATCTTGTATCGTTGGGGATTATCAAAAATAATATCATCTCGTTCCTTCTCTATTCTTCTCTTCAGTTTTCTTCTGCAATTCTTGTTCAGGAGCTATTTGCTTTGTGGAGAACGTCAGCTATTAATTGTTGATGTTATCTAATTATAATAGGTAGCTGGATTTCGGAAAGTCTAAAGATTGCTTCTTAAATCCACTTCCTTGACTTTCCATGTATCTTTTACTTCATCTAGCTAGTCTCTTCCCCTAAGGTATTGTTTACCCTAAAATCGGATAACAATTGAATTTATACGCGGTTTAAAGGACACATGATATGATTTGGTATAAATTAAGAAAAATAAATTCGTATTGAAATTGATGATAAAAGAGTAAATGCAAACGACACAAATTGAATAACCTTGGCCCTCGAGTTCAGTCACCCTTGAACCAAAAGATATTTCAATTGAATTATGAACAGAATAACAAGATAATGAAAGCTAGAAAACGACAGTATATTGCTTTGTATTGCGTGAATATGATGTTTTTACAAATGATCAGACTCCCTTTATATAGTAAGGGAGTTCTACTCTTGATACAATTCTATATGAGGTAAAAAATCTCATGATTAGCTAATTAATCGGCCTCTTCTTGATACGTGACAGGATTTCTGCGTGATCCTCGCCCGATTGCGAATATTTCGGCTTTCTGTTATTTGGCTCGGTAAGCTTCCCTCGATCTCTTTCTTACTCGATCTCGATCTTGGTCAATCTCGATCTTGATCGGTCTCTGGGTCACGAGCTCGTCAATCTAACTTTGCACCATGGTTCGATATAACACGAGGTTGAACTTTGGCCTTTCATATTTCGGTCTCGATTAGTCACAAAAGGGCAAGTTCGATTTTGACCGTATATAGATAATACTATATTGCCTAATTAAAATTATTTGGCCCATGGATAATTTACGACTAGGACTAAAATGGCCTATACTTGAGGCGTGGTTCAATGGAGAAGTTGTTTTTCTTCACCTAACTATTAGTAGCCCGTACAAATATTAATCGACGCACTTGACTACCCAACTTATAGCTAGTACGACTATTTATCATTTACTCTATGTCCCACTTTATTTGATGCAGTTATTATTTAGAAAGTCAAATTACTGTCAACCATCTAAATTCACATTGAAATTTTTATAGTTTGACCCCAGTGGCGGATCCAGGATTTTATGTTTGTGGGTGCTTAATTTTTCCTGATGTGTAGTAACTACTTAATTTTTTGGTTGGTAGGTGCTTTCTTTTCCTTTTATATCAGATACCTCAAATTTCTTATATAACTATACCTATGCTGTGTAAAGTTTAATGGGTGCTGAAGCACCTAAATTTAGTACGTAGCTCCGCCCCTGTTTGACCCTCATACTCCGAATCATCGAGCTGGAGGGAGTAACATAAAATTTGCTGCCCGAGGTTCTCCTAATTTTTGCCAAGCAAAAATCTATGACCATATATAAGAATGTCCATGGATTGTAAGAGTTACGATAGCCATTTACGTGTTGTAATAGAGGTGAGGGTTATATACGATGGTAACAGCGTCTCATTATACATAATTTCAAACCATTAATCCTATGGATTAGTAATATTTCTGGTTGATATTGATGAAAGAAAATAAAGTAGGTCATACACAAACTTTGGCATTTTCTATCATGTGGTCTAAATGACACTAAACAGAGTATATTAGTGGGTACGTGCTATGTTCCAAGCCAATAAAATCCAAGTACCATTATAAAGGAATGGCCCTCTTGTGTCTCTGATTACCACATCCCAAATTTAGCAGCCTTTAGTACCCACTCTATCTACCTCTTTGACAATGATACATGAGCTGTATCCATTTTGGGACATGTCTAAAAATTTTAGTCCCTAATTTTGTATTTGTATGAACCGATTTCCTTTTTAATTTGCCCAAAAAGAAGGGCCTCATTTCATATTTGGAAGCAGTTACACTTAAAGGTGTGGCTTAGTGGTCAATAAAGTGGATGAGAATCATGAGGTATCAGGTTCAAATCTCAGCGGAGATAAAAAATACTAGGTGATTTCTTCTCATTTATCAAAACCTTGGTGGATAGAGTTATCTGGTACCTGTTGCTGATGGGAGATGGCAGGTGTTTGAAAGCACTTGCACCCAAGGGTGTGGCTTAGTGGTCAATGAAATGTGTGAGAACCATGAGGTCTCATGCTCAAATTCCGGCGGAGACAAAAAACTCTAGGTGATTTCTTCCCATCTATCCAAACCTTGGTGGATAGAGTTACCTGATACCCGCTGGTGGGAGGTGGCACGTATCCCGTGGAATTAATCTAGGTGCGCACAAGCTGGCCCGAACACCACGATTATATAATAATACTAATAATAAATAAATAAATAAATAAATATATTTGAAAGCAGATTACTTTACAATAGATGTGCCTTATTTTGTGCCACAAATTTAAAAGTTTTCTTTTTTTTTTTAAACTCTGTGCCCAATTAAATAAGTTTACATAAATTAAATAAGGGGAGTGAAATTTGAGAAAGTTGAGTGAGTTATAAACCAACTACTGGTAAATGTTAGTTAACATAGATGATAATCTGAGTGGATTAGTGTTGGAGTCGTTCAATTTGCACAAAACTTGTAAAACTTTTTATATTGTTACTAAATAAAATTTGTAAAACGTTTTATTATATTGTTTCTAAATAAAGCATTATTTCATAATTTAAATCTATATTATTCCCTAAACAAGGATATGGGATAAAACTAAGAAAAATAAGGCACGGCATAAAATGAGATAACGACTTTGGTCTTAAATGAAGTTATGTCCATCCTTTATTTAATTCCATTTTTCTCCTGGTTAAGAAAAACAGATAAAGAATAAAAAGAGAAAAAAAAATTAAAATGCCACGTGTCATCTCAATATCCATACGACCAAAATCTTGGCTAAATCCTCAATTGGTTGTCTCAATACCAATTGGCAATACCAAACACCACATATAATTTTTAAGGCTAAGACTTACCTATATGACTATATCCATGTAATAGTTGCTTAGCATAAGTCATAACTCAGAAAAACTAAATTCACATTTCGTTGAACTCAGAATAAAACTTATCGAATTATGGGTTGCGCCTCATCGAAAAGAATAGAGGCTACCGTCGACGTCTACCGTCCACCGCCGACGAGCTTCGCCGTCTTTGATATCAACTCTATCGAAGAGCCTTGGCTCAAAGCGGGCAATAACAAGGTACTGTTTGGCATAAATTAAACTAAGATTCAATGTTAAATGAGTCGATAATACCTCACAAAGTATAAATTTTTATGTATAGATATCCTGACGTAATTTCTAATTAAGTTCACTTAACGAAAAAAATCTTTTGATGCTATTCAATGTCCCTTCCATTTCCAATTGTTTTTAAAAATATGGTTTTTATGTTGAAGTGCATTTTTTTTTAAAACTCTATTTAGAAACTAAATAATTTCTCAATTGTGGCGGGCTAAATAGGAAAGAAGAAACTAGTGCAATTATACAAATAATTGTTTTCTTGATATCTCATGTTTGGAAAATAGAGAAGTTTTAAAATGAGTTTAAGTTTTATATATCGTCAGTTAAAGAATTTTTTATACTATGAGGCATGGGCACATGGTCATAAGGGGTCACTTGACCACCCTTCGTCGAAAAATTAAGCAACATATTTAGGTACAATATTACGTTTTAGAGGTATATAACACATATTGAACACCCTTTATCGGAAATGTTTTTCACTTCTTTTAAATTTGAACACCCTTGAAAAAATTCTTAGCTTCGACACTGCTATGAGGTCACTCAACGGATATCTATGATAAACCTTTTTGAATTCATATGTTTTGGTTTGATAATTATGGAAAAGCAAATTTGCAATTGTAGGTTGCATCCGTATTTTTTATTTTTTCTTGATGATTTGACGTGATAAATTTACGTTTCAATAGGTAGAAGATGAGGAGGAACAAGAAGAGAAACAACTTGCAATAATACCACAACCAATTCTTGCAAAATTCAATGCAAATATTGATGAGAATCCTCGTTCATGGGATGAAGTTAGCAAAGCTTTAGAAGATATTAAACCAACCCTACAAAATCCTCCACCACTAAAATCACCTAAAAAACCTCTCCTCGCACTCCCCGCGCCGCCGCCGCCGCCAGCCGCCGAAGATGGCGGCGCTTCCCCTAAAAGGAGACTTCCAAGAAAAAGCTTTTCCTTTCATACCCTTGAAGAACTTGAATCCAACATTTCATCCAAAGGTTCAAAAAAACCTAATGAGTTGAAGAAAACTGAGTCCATGCCTACTTATGAAGAATATAAAAAGTTGCAAAAGTTTGGTAATAAAACAGTGAAAAATGAGTCACAAATTGTGGTTCATACGGGGAATGTACAACAAAAGATAGAATCTGAAGGGTACAAGCCAGTGAAAGAGAATATATTTTTGTTAAGAGACAAAATGGAAAGAGAAAAAGAAGGGAAAGTTCCAACTTTCATAAAATTTGACCCTTTAAGTGATTACCCCGAAAAGTGTCCGCCACATGGCGAGGATTCATTGGTTGTCTACACGACATCACTTGGCGGTGTGCGTCGTACATTCGAGGATTGTAACAAAGTGAGGCTAATCCTGGAATCACACCGGGTGGTTTTCGACGAGCGCGACGTGGCGTTGCACGGTGAGTTTCGTCAGGAATTGAAAGAGCTTCTAGGAGAAGAAGAAGACGCGAGCGTGCCGAGGTTGTTTGTTAAAGGAAGGTATATTGGTGGAGTAGAGGAAGTAGTGAACTTGAACGAGACGAGTCGACTGGGGAGAATACTGAATCGGGCGAGAGTAGAGAGGGGTGTGGGGAGGTTAGGGTGTGAAGGGTGTGGAGGGGCTAGGTTTGTGCCATGTTTTGATTGTGGAGGAAGTTGCAAAGTTGTGAATGGGGATGTTAAGGAAAGATGTCCAAAGTGTAACGAAAATGGTTTGATTCATTGCCCTATTTGCGATTGAATGAGTGTATGTATCCTCGTATGTACACATACATAAGATTTTAAGTTAGTGAACGCAAAAATGTAATTCCTTTTTTGTGAACGAAGTATAGGTGCCTGAATTGTTACACGAATGTATGCAATTACTTTGCATATATATAATTTTGTAACAAACTTTTTCATGGTTTGGGTTCAGTGTAAAGTTTTCAGTTGAATGATTTATATACTTTATTTTTGAGGTATACTCCCTCCGTTTCAATTTGCGTGAACTCATTTGACTGGGCACGGAGTTTAAGAAAAGAGAGAAGACTTTTGATCTTGTGGTCTAAAATGAGGCACGTATATTATGCGTGGCTATAAATCTTTGTGTAAAGGTAAATTGTTTCCAAACAAGGAAAGAGGTCATTCTTTTTTGTACGGACTAAAAAGGAAACATATTCACATAAATTGAAACGGAGGGAGTATTAGATTTTGTCAGTTTTATGGATTGATTCATTGACCTGCTTTCCATTGAATAAGTTTACGAGTGCTGTGGATTGAAAGGAATTGAAGCTGGAGATGCAATTCCAATTCAATTAATTTTTAAATACAAATTGATAATTGCAGTCACAAAATAATAGTTTATTTTAAGAAAAGGAAAAGTTTAAAGAAAATAAATAACATTTCTTGTAGGGCCCTACCGGGTTCGAACCGGTGACCTCTTGATCTGCAGTCAAATGCTCTACCACTGAGCTAAGGACCCCTTTGTCCTCAGCTGCTTAAAGCAAATATTAACCTTTTTAATTTTCCTGATTTGTATTAGGAATCGCTATGTTTTGAGTTTAACTTCTTAGGATGTGGTGGTTGCGTCATGTGTGTTTATTGTCAATGAGTTTTGATTATTCAACTTAGGTCTTTCTTTGTTTTTGTCAATTTTTTCTATATATATATATATAGAGATTATATTACGTATGTTGGCCCAAGGGTGGTCAACTAAACACCCTTCGCCGAAAAATTATATTACGTATAAGGTAAAATATTATTTGTTATAGATTAAAAATAGACTTTAAATACCTTTGCATAGTCCACTGGCAAAGAGTGTTTAAAATTTAAACACACTTATTGAATTTCCTAGCTTCGTCACTGTATATATGACCAAATGAAAAATATAAAACTTGATATACATGACTAGCTAATCTATTGAAGCTATAAAAAGTGATAGTTCAAATGCACCTTAGGCTTTTGTACTTCAAGTAAACACATATATAAGAGATTTTATTTTGATTAATTTATATAGTTAAAAGTCTGCTAATTATTATCAATCGAGTGGCCAACTAAACTGGTAAAAATAGCACGGGTTAGTCAGTTTTCGAACTTATCATTCAAAAATAGACAGCGTTTGTAAAGTCATTGAAAAATAGCCACTATTTTGCTGCAACACGGAAAATTCAAACATAATAAACTGAAGATCGATACACCTGTGTATGAACTTCCAGCATATTATGCTGGAACTCCAACACACGGAAAGTTCCCACATAATATACTGGAGATTGGAGCACCTCTGTATGAACTTCCAGCATATTATACTGGATCGATATATTATACTGGAGTTCTAGTATACTTATGCTGGAGTATTTTCAGCATAATCACTGGCTATGTATCTTCAAATTCTACTTTCAATACTCGTGATATAAGGCTATAATTCTATTTCTTTATGGACATCAACAGCCACAACAGACTAAAAGCTTGATCTTTCTTCCTTTTCTATTTGGACTGTATTTCCAATTCAATTTGATATGAATTTACTATATGAATCCATTTAGAAAAGACTGGGGCCAAATACTTCTACAAAAGAAATCATTATTCCACATTCTTCATCATAAATCGGCAAACTTTTCAAAAGGTACTATTCCCTCATATTATTATATTTTTAATTAACTTTATTATTTTCTTTAGAGATTTTCGTGTCAACTATCAACTAAGTTGTTTTATTATAGCTTATCGGTCTTGATATCCACTACACGTGTAGTGTTTGTTGGCTTTCAGTGGGTTCAAATTGATTCAATTTTTAGAAAATAATTTTCTCTTATATTTTTACTATCGTTATTGCATGAGATAAATATTAAACCAAAAACCTAAAAAATACATATATAATTTTTTTGCAAATAATTTGAAGTTCCTGAGATAGTTTCTAAGGTAAAAAAAGATTTACTAAAGGTTACAGATAATTTTAATTAATTCTATGTGTCTAAAATATTGTGGATTTTTTTTTCTGTTTGGTAATAATATTATTTATAAAGCCAAAAGTTGTCCCTACATTACTCTTTGAATCACTCTATTGCACTAGATTATTTTGATAGCTTTGTTCTTATCGGTTAGACCTTAGCTTCTAACTCTTTGTTTGAGTATGTTTTTAGAGAGAAAAAAATAAATTTTAAACAAATAGTCTAAAAGAAGCCATTAAAATTTCGGTGAAATGGCCGCATAACTCTAGCTATTTGTCCGTAAAAAAAGGAATTGGAGAAATATCTTTTACCATTTATACTATAGTTAATGAATGCAAGAACCACTTTTCAACCTCCAAATTTTACGAAAATTTTCTCTTTTGAAGATGAAATAAAATCATAGATGGAAAATTCGAGTTGTTTCTTCGTGTTTGAGAAGATTTTGCAATAGACCTTTGAGGATATTTATATATATAAAATCTTACATGTTCCTTTTCACATATAGTATTATTATTATTATAAAAATACGAATATAATGTCGGTATACAAAAAATAATCTTATAATATTAAACATAATAACTCATAATAAAATGACATAACCGGAATTCTAGATATTAGCCTTATAATCCTATTAGTTTTAGGACATAATACTATACGTTACGAATCTTACATGATTACCTTTAGGAATCATATTAGTATAATTACTTTCCGGTTGTCTAATTCATATAAAATTGAACAAGTAAATATCTTTAATCATGTAATCTTATTGCTTTTAGAATATACTTCTTAAAAATTCTTATTACTAATTAATTTGAAAACGTATTATAATGCCCTATTACTAATTTAATTTGAAAATGTATTAAATTGTCCAAATCCATTTTAAAAAAAGAGAGCCTATATTATTATAAAGGCATAAATACAATATTAATATATTAAAATAGCCCTAAAAAATTAAACGGAAGAACTCATAGGGAAAGGACATAACTGCAATAACTTATTTATTGGATTACAATACCTTCTATGCTAATTTTAATATTTAAGATTTTAAAATTAATAAAATTTTATCTATTAAATTCTTATTAAAAATATATAGGAAGGTTTAATAAAATTAATTTCATAAGAATCCTCCATATTGGCAATACATTACCACTCCATAATATTCAATACCAAAAAAAAAAAAAGTAATACTAACTAGACGGCATGAAGAGTTGAAATTGAGAAAAACAAAAAATACCCTCGAGATAATATATTTTTATATTATATTTGAACTATTTTTCTAAAAAAATAATACTTTTTAATTAATTTTTGTTTAATATTAAAAAATAGCCAATTATTAAACAACAACTAAAAAAATATTTACGACTATAAATGTGTGAGAAAAAGAAAAAAATGGTTGGTAAGAGTCAATACTACTAATAATTCTACAGACATAAAGATGTAAAGTGAAATGTCGTGTCATTTTTTTACTCTTTGAAAATAAAATTTATGATGGATAAAATTATAATTATGATTAAATAAACAAGAGGAACTAATATTAAGATCTAAATCAATATAAAATAGATATTTTTTTATTTTAAAACCAAATAATTAAATCTTTTAATTAATTATTTAGCAAACAAATCCAATTCAATTATTTTTTAAATTCGTCATATGAGTAAATTTCTTATTCAAGTTAAAAATAAATCTTAGGGTAAATAAATTTATTCCATAAAAAGAGCGTTAGAGCAGAAAGTAAAAAGTTTAGTATATTATTAAGAATTAAAATACTATACAAATATTAGGAAGCAATTCTGAATAATAACAAGCTGTCAAGACTATATTATGAAGAGTCGACTCAGCTATAACGAGATTATTCTTTGTAGATGTCTCCGACAAAATCGAAACAATATTTCTATGTTATGCATTACTTACAAATATCTTATCAAGAGGCATGACATTGTTAGCAATAATAGCAAGTGATGTACCAACAATGATTTTATTGTGAGGCCACTCACTTTAGATTTGATATACCTCTTCAAACAACTTAAATAACCATTACAAATATATCAACGCAGAGCAATGTTGCTAAATTTATAAGGAAAGCAAAATTAATAATATGGGATGAAGCACTTATAGCTAAGTGTCAAACGATCAAAATAAATTTTAGAGATATATTGGATATTAATGAACCATTTGGTGGTAAATTAATGGTTTGGGAGGTAATTATGTCAAGTACTACCAGTATTTCCAAAATCGACAAGAGCAGAGACTATAAAAGCTAGCTTGTCAAAGTTATAATTCTGGCCTCAAAGAAATATAAAGTAAGAACAGATTCAGTATACAATGTCTTCTTGCTTCGTGTCGGAAACGAAAAAAAAACATCCAATAAAAGATGATTTGGTCTTTCTAAACACTTGGTTATCAATCTCAATGGTAATAGTAGTGCATTTAATAAGAGAACTATTTTCATCATTAGATTAAAATACAAATGGTGCAAATCGCGTGATAGAATTAAAAAGATATCATATCTTAGTTAGTAGAAATGAATATGTTGATCAACTAAATAAAAGGTTGATTGCAAAATTTTATAGTAAAAATAAAATATTTTCTGTTTTGACTTAGCAGAAAATGACACTAATAACTACTACCAAGAAGAATACTTAAATACTTTAATATCAAATGGCCGTTAACTATACATGTTTAATTTGTTGTCAAGTTTATTATTTTTTACGTATGTTAGTGTCGCCATATATATAATAGATTAAGTTAAAATTGATCTTCCATTGTATATAGGTTTATCTTAAAGAAATATATGCCCGTCATGCTACTGAAATACTTAGATCACCGAATAGCTTATGTAATAGCACACAGATGGTATATAGAAGTTTTGACAATAACGTCACACATGCAAAAATTATGATACTGATCAATGTGCTTCTAAGTATATTCTTATCCTTGAATTTAACTTTCGTCTTCTGAAACTAAAGAATATCTTTTTTAATTTGTATGAAAATAATTTTTAGTATATTACTGTTTTGCAAATATAATAAATAAAGCACGAAGACAAACATCCTAAATATTGGACTATATTTGCCGCAATATATTTTCTTGCACGAACAAATGTATGTTGTACTTTCAACAGGAATATCAAGATTGACAACAAGAGTTTTAGTTAAGGCAGAGCAATCAAAGCATTGGGAGGAAACATACACAAAAAATATTATCCACAAATAAGTGTTCATTAAGATATCATCACATTAAATACTTTTAAACTATAATACATAATTATCTAACTAACATGACAAAATTGATCAGTTGTGTAAATTTTAATGATGTCTTTTTATTTTAAATTCATGTCTTATGTTAATGTAATAATATTTTTCGTCGTTTAGATGATATTTATATTATTATACATAAAATTTCTCTCATTAATTAAATTTTATTGTTCCTTCATATAAATAAATATTTAAATCATCACATACCATTATTAACGTGCGACGCACGTACATATATGTTTGTTTTGATCGAATCCACTAACTTTTGCTCAATTAATATATATATATGTTAAAAAATTCATTAAATATATATACATACTAGATTTAGAATTGAGTTATTAGCGTTTACAATCGTCCTTCTAAAACTTAAAACCCATAAAATTAAAATCTTGTCTACTCATGTTTCTAACATGTCAAAAGCTCATTGAGAAATGTCACAAATTACCAACCATGTGAAGGTGACTACCACTTGTTTACAGCCTCAATGCTCGGGCTAATACATATGAACTTGGTCCATTAATTATTAATGGAGAGATTAGTATATTACATTCCATTAATTTAAATGATATCGAAATTAACGAGAGTAAGTTCAGAATTAAAAAAATTTAAATTTTATGTACTGGCAAATAATCATATACTAGTAACATTTTTTTTTCACCAAATTTACAAACAAATACACTATCATTACTGTACTGGTAGTTTTACACAAGTAATATGTATTTTTAGGAGATTCTTTCTTCTCTTTGATGATAATTAATTCTTCCTTTTAAGATCATTCGAAGAATTTTCTAACATCAGATAGATTTCCTTAATAAAGTACAAAAATTGATTGGTCATATGAATAAAGTAGGGCAAGTTACACATTTAACTGATTGACCAAAAATAACTATATTCGTTAGTCAAATATACAAAAAATTATACATTGATTATTTATATGTGATGATACTATACGTTAATATACATAATATATATAAATAAATATATATATATATATATATATATATATATATATATATATATATATATATATATATATATATATATATATATATATATATATTTATATATATATATTACTATTATTTTAAGAAACATCTATACAATATATTGTTAAAAGGGCTATTCATCATTTATCTCCCAATAATTCGTCATATTGTAAGGGATTTCTTCTCCGATTTTGTAATTATAATAAAACCTAGCATGTAGGACATTTTTTATATACTGATAGTATATTAAATTCGTACAACATTAATATAACTTAATATGTATAAATGGTTATTTACTATTTATATATTCTAGGTATATCAATTACTTATTATTTCCTTCAACTGACTTGATTGTGTATATTTGTTTTTACACTACATAGAATTTAAACACGTCGATTATTGTCTAAACTTTTTTTTTTATGTGTTAGCTGATCACGCCCAACTATGCCTTATAAAAAGGACTAAGCGATCGTTGCAAATATATTCCGGTTAATAAGTCCGAAGTCGAATCCCATAGGGAATTAACCTATTAAACACACCTACAAAACTCGCACAAATTCACGTAATCAATCTTCAGCAATATTTAAGTAACAAATTGGATGTTTACTAATTAAATATCACGTAATGAAAATGCAATAATTAATAACTAACTACGAACGGGTTGTAGACAAGAATTAGAATGATCTAAGGCTATGATTTCCCCTATTGTCGGAATCCTTTCCGCTACGTTTTCTATAAATTTACCTAAGTCTTCTCTACCGATCATGAGCGCTCTGAGTGTCGTAATTTTCTCCCGAGTAACTACCACAATTTACTCGACATATTCTCCCGAACTACGCTAGTTGGCCTTAAGTACGGGTCACTCGGATCGCACCAAGGTTTCGTTATTCCTAATCTCACTTTTAAACCTTCCGTATTGATCCCTCGTAGTAACAACATCCCAAATATTTTGCATAATTAAATTACTTAACAAATAGAGAAAATACTACGGCAAATTTATATTAACATAACAGGAAAATTATCCTCCAATAGGTTCCATCAAAACCCTAGATTAGGAGTTTAGCTTCCCAAATATTTTGCATAATTAAATTACTTAACAAATAGAGAAAATACTACGGCAAATCTATATTAACGTAACAGGAAAATCATCCTCCAATAGGTCCCATTAAAACCCTAGATTAGGAGTTTAGCTACTCATACTCCTAGTAACAATGTCCCAAATATTTTGCATAATTAAATTACAAAGTAAAGATGAAGGAATGAAGAACTTGATGATTCTCTCCTCCAAAAATTGTTCCAAACGTCTTTTCCTTGCCAAAATAGTCTCCCTAGGTTTAAGATATGTCAAAAGTCCTCAAAATAGCGTTTTTACATGTATTTATACCAAGTAGGGTTGGGCTCAGATGAAACACATTTTCCTGCGCGAAATAGGACTCTCGATCTATAAAATTTGCACAGGCGCGCCGCACCATGCGGTGCGGTTGTGGACTTCATCAGCGGACATCAACTTTTCTTGTCAGACCAGTTTTACACTGTTGCGTCGTGCCCTGCGGCGCGGCAGTGTAAATTCCTCAGAGTAAAATTATTTCATCCTCTTTTGACATCTAGACTTGGTACACGACCTTCGAACACGATCCCGACTTAATGTATTGGGCTTTTACTCACACTTTAAAGCTTTAAATTGATCGATTTAGCTCCAAATTAAATTTTGAACTCGGGATCACTTCCCGCAAGCATAAAACACGTACTAAGTGTAATTCACTATCATTTAAGCTCATACACATATAAAAATACAGTAATTAGTGTGCAATATTACGGCTAAAACACGGATTTCTAGCCTAACATCATTAACCTCTCTAGAGTAATTGTAATTGTGATCTATTGACAAAAACTTCAACGATGCATTGAAACATATTAGCAAAATGAACATTCTCTCTATCAGGAAGACTTATTACTTCTTTTTTGTAATTTGATAAAAGAATTTGTATTATCCTAAACTTGTTGATTTTATGCAAAATGTCCTGGATAATCATATAGGAGTATAATTAAACAACTGTACAAGGTTTAGAATCATGTTCGTTTATTTTTTGTCTTTCCTTGTTAATTTTGTAATCATTTTTTGTAAAAGTTGTAATGGACATTTTAACACCAAATTCATTATCGATCTTAATAAGAATAATAAATAAAGAATATGTTTTTTTTTTTTTTTTTTTTTTTTTTGCATTTGTATATGAAGTAAATTACAAATTTGATACACATTATTTAAAACAAAAGTACACACAGAAATTATCTCATCAACTTTACATGCCCATTTTAACGTTGGTTTTGGTGACCAACCAATATGTTCAACAAAATTCTAACAAATCAAAAGTGCCATTTTCAAAATAATAATTCACATGACACCCGAATACACTATACATTACACCAAACTTAGAGAAATCTCTAATTCGATGATCAAGTTTTATACATTGACAATGTAAATTTTTAAAATAAATGTGCAGTGTAATACTATGTGATAATATATTAGTTACAATTTTTATTAGGTTATCAATTACTAATATTTATTATAAATTTTTTTTTTATAATTACCCAATTATAAGTAGAGTCCGGAACCTTTTTATTATTTTTTTGGACAAAAGTTACGTAAATATGTGTAAAAAAAAGTTACCTTTATATATAACGCCAAAACACACCATGCTATACCTTAACGGTAACTTTTGCCGTTGCGTGGTGTGTTTTCACGTTATATATACTGACATTTGACTGGCACGGGTGCTGTATTTTTACGCTATATATAGCCCAGTGAGGCCCAGTAGCACCAAACTATCATGAATAATTATGTGTGTCAAATTCAATATTTTGATAATTTTGTGTGTGTTTGTTTTATAATTTAAATTCATAATTATTAATTATTTAATTGTACAAAATATATATTTTCATCTACCAATATAAGCAATACTTAAACTATAGGGATTCTACGCTAAAATACTCTACATTTTACTACGCTAAAAGGTTCTATATTTTACTACGCTAATAAATAATCTAAACTAAATATAAACAAAAAATACATTTTAATCACATAACATTCACAAAAATACATATAACATACTAGTTTCGCAAAAATAAAACACAAAACGACA
The DNA here is from genome assembly GCF_000715075.1 of Nicotiana tabacum. Taxonomy (NCBI): domain Eukaryota; kingdom Viridiplantae; phylum Streptophyta; class Magnoliopsida; order Solanales; family Solanaceae; genus Nicotiana; species Nicotiana tabacum. Next base: position 3,049,714 of record NC_134080.1, on the reverse strand, counting down.
TGGAAATAGTAATATCTAAATCCTGATATTAACAAAAAAAATTATTTCTCAACTTTAAATTTTTTTAGAACACTAATATCTAAGTTCGGATAAATATAACATACTAGTTTCGCAAATAAAACACAAAATGACATGAAAACACATTCAATCAACTAATAAATATGCATTATTATATAAGTTTCGACATAAAATAAATCGAAATACCTCGATGTAGTGTTTTGTGTGAAAATTTGAGTCCGAAAGAGTGAAACCACAATAATACGATGCTCTACTACGATGTGAGACCTACGTTCTTAACGTTTTGTGTGACGGGTAGGACCCACAATTTTTTTTTTAAGAAGACGATGAGGAGGGGGGACCAGAAACTGCTTCAAAGTAAAAACAAATTGGGGAGGGATCGTTCTGGTCGGGGAAGAAGATGAAGGGGATTATTTAATTTGGGGTATAGCTTATATAGCGTACAAATACAGCATGTTATACCTGTGTCAGCCAAATGTCAGTATATATAACGCGAAAACACACCACGCTATACCTTAACGGTAAAAATTACCGTTAAGATATAGCGTGGTGTATTTTGGCGTTATACATATAAATGTAACTTTTTTTTATACCTACTTACGTAACTTTTGTCCAAAAAGATAATAAAAAGGTTCCGAACTCATTATAAGTACACTGCTTGTATAAAAAGAATTAAATAACCCGTGCATAGAAGTTAAACTGTTAAATCAAATGCCACTGCCAACTACCACCAAAGTCTCATTTATTTGGAATTGACCCACAAAACAAATATTCAATTCTACATCACCAACGACTAAGTCTATTTTCCAAATGAAGTGCCGTGAAAGAAGAGCTGAACCATTTTCCTTTTCTAGGTTGTGACATTTCAACCAACTCAGCTTAAATATTGAATTAATCATTTGACCCCTACACCTTTTTGTTCAATTATTCCACAACCAAATACATAAACCATTTTCATGTTCCTTAGGATTTGTCGAGGAAACACTATAAGCCAAAAAAAAAAAAAAACCTACTATGCCAACAAATATTTCTTCCAATTAACGTTGTGATCAGTGGCGAAACTAAGAATTTCTCAAAGGGTGTTCAAATTTAAAAAAAAAAAAAGTGAAAATAATTTCCGTCAAAAGATGTTCAGTATACGTTATATACCTCTAAAACGTAATATTATACGTATATACACAGTGTAATTTTTCGACGATCATGTGGCTTCGCCTCTGATTGTGATTACTTATGCTTGAGTCTAAGTTGTGTACGTGGACAAAAGAAAAAAATTCACATAATCATATGATTTTTACTTTGATTAAATGAAATTATCTAGCAAACGAGATTAATAACCTAAAATATTAAATAAGTATCATATTATATTATGTAAAAAAAAACATTTGATGGCGTAAATTTTGCACATTAAGTATTACTGGTGAACCGTCCATATAAATCATATAAAGAAAAAACAAATAATGGTATAAAGAAAAGCAAATAAGCTAAATTTCACTATTAAGTTGGGTGGTTCATCTATTAAGTGATTAATTGATTCACATATCATTGGATATGATATTTTTGAGATGCTTTATCATGTACAGGAATAGCAAATTTAAAGGATCCATTCAATTTTTACATCTATCTTAATTTTCACGTTGGATAAATATTTATTAAAAAAAATTATGCATAAATGTTAAGGGGTATTATCATTTTTAGCCCGCGTAAAAAATTATTTATATCTGGTAACCGAAAAATATATAAAATTTGTATAATTTTTGTATAAAATATGAAAAAGGTACGAAGTAGCTCGGTGTCTCTGCTGCTACAGTGACAATTACAATGGGAAGCAAGGCTATACAAAATGTATGTGTGTGTGTATACATATAAACGATAAATATTTATAAAAAAATGTATGCATAAATGTTAAGGGTATTATCATTTTTAGCCCGCGCAAAAAATTATTTATATATGGTAGCCGAATAGTGTATAAAATTTATATAATTTTTGTATAAAATATACAAAATGTATGTGTGTGTGTGCATATATATATATATATATATATATCGGCTATTATTTTTACAATGACTATACATTGTCATTTTCTCAAATGTTAATTTGTGTGAAATAAACCTAAATTAGAAAGCTTTAACTCTGGATATCTCGCTAAGAATTTGCACTTGATCTTCTCTATCTTTTTCTGTAAATTGTAATAGACATGGTAAAAACTTATTACATCAAACTAATAAGTACGTAACATATATTTATAAATAAATTCATCTCACTCAATCGTGATTAATACATAATGTTTTACCTAATAAATCACTTAATCAAGATAAATTAATACAATTTGATGTAAATATATTATGCGAGAGAATAACCGATGCAATTGGATATAAACACCGAATGCAAGTAATTTTTTTTACTCCTCAATTTCCTAGAAACTCGTTGGTTAACAGTATCCTCTGAAGTGTCCAAAGCGGAGCAATAAGAGGAATAGCCTGTTTGGCCGAGATTCTCAAAAATAAAAAGTATTTTTTTTTAAGTAGAAGTGTTTGACCAAATTTTTAGAAAAAAATATTTATGGAAAAAAACACAAGCAATTTTGGATAAGCAAAAATAGATAACTTCTCACAAAAAGTACTTTTTGACAAATACTACTTAAAAGTAATTTTTAAAAACAATTAAATACCAATTATCGCTCAAAGTACATTTCAAGTTAATTAGTAAACTGAGGTTTTACAGTTTGACCAAACAGGCTAGAAGACTAATAGTCTCTTTGGCCAAACATATTTTCGGCCAAAAGTGCTTCTTTTTGCCAAAAACACTTTTAACCAAAAATTGAGGTGTTTGACCAAGCTTCTGGAAGGAAAAAAAGTATTTTTGAGGAGAACAGAAGCAGTTTTGGAGAAGCAGAAAAAAGTAGCTTCTCTCCAAAAGCACTTTTTTAAGGAACACTTTTGAGAAAAATACACTTAAAAATAATTTTTTAAAGCTTGACCAAACACTAATGCTGCTCAGAAGTACTTTTCAAACTAATTAGCCAAACACAAACTGTTCTCACCAAAAGTACTTTTGAAAAAAAGGAGCTTAAAGAAAAAAAAAAGGACTTCTCAAATTAAGCTGATTTTTGCAGCTTGGCCAAACGGGCTATACGTAGCAACTAAACACCGAACAATAAGATGATTATTAAGAGAACAAAACATAAATATAAGTTGTTTACTCATATTAACTCCTTATTATGCAGCAATTCCTGCTGATTACACAAAACATAATATTAATATTAATCTCCACACAAAAAGTGTTCCTCCAGATCATATGTTTTGCATATATATATTTATATATATACAGTAAATACTTTCTTGTTTTATGCTCTGCAAACTCTTCAGTATACTAGAAGCAAATTCCTCTATATATCCTTCTCTTTCATTCTCTGCTGGAATGCAAGAACTATACATTCATTCAGTTCTTGTTCTCTTCAAAAATGTCCAGAAGAGAGAGGGCCTGCAAAAACACAAATCAAAGTGTTCATGTTAAGCAAAGATTTCGTTTACATTTACGTGGAACGATCGATCGATATTTAGGGTTTAGTCTTGTCAAGAAGATGATAATCACCTCTGGAACATTTAACTCGAGGCGGAATTTAGGGCCGTCATAGTGGTGAAGAATTGGCCTGAATGAATCCTCTTCGAGTGGTTCGCAAACTTTCCTTGTCACAACACGAACCTGTAAGCAAGAAGTTATAAGTCGAGATCCCCAGAAAGGAAGAACCACAAACAAACAACTGAATCATTCGTATGTAGATTGATTTCGATACACACTGTATAACTTTGAAGAACTCTAGTAAACATTTTCATAATCGAGAAATCCCCTACGGCTACTGGTGCACGGGTTGTAACTTGGTGGAAAAAATGAACCCCTCCTCCACCCCTTTCAACTTAAATACCATACTTTTTTGTAGCGCTACACAAACCCGTGGTGTTTGCCCAACCCTCACTATGCGTCTAGACCAAAGTCCTGCGGCTCAACTATGCTACTATAGTATGCATCTAATTTTGAAATCTTCTTCAAGTTGAACCAAACACAGACTACGTAACTTTAATATGGTAAACCGAAACAAAGATGGTAGGCGAAGTGTAACAATTAACATTTGATGACAGTCCAATATCCAAAACAAATTATGTGCGGAAGGTAATATCATTCAGTAACTTCCTCTCACCTGAGCAGGAAAGCGAGATTCACCAGGGTTCTTCTTGTCCTCCCAGGCAGACGGATCAATATTCGACCCACCAAAGCTTGCAGCCTGTAGTGGTTTATGTATTAGTTCGACCAAACAAAAAAAGAGAATAATGTGATAGTCCTACAAAATTCATCCATTTCCCTTCAACCATGTAATACAAACAGAAATACAAACCTCAAAAACTCCGTGAAGCTGATGGGTCGAGTAGTTGTAGAGGAACAGAGGCAACCCAGGGGTTATTTGTCGAACTGAGTCCCTGTAACGAGGCGGCAATCCTGACATATAATGGCAGTAGATGATATTAGACAAAAGAACAAATCTTGATGGAGATAACAATCTAAATTCCACTTATGAATAAAATAGCCTCATTTCTAAACTGGTTGAATTCGATTTTTGAATCCTATATATATTAAACAGAAGCACAAATCTTAATGGAGCTAATAATAGTGTAAATTTCACTGATCAACGAATAAACTAGCCTCAATTCTAAACTGTTTTGAGTCAATTAAAGAATCCTTATTAAACAAGGACAACAACAACAACGACAACATACTCAGTAATATCCCACGTCGTGGGGTCTGGGGAGGGGGAGGATAGTGTGTACGCAGACCTTACCCCTACCTTATGAGGATAGAGAGGCGGTTTCCAATAGAAACTCAAGAATCCTTATTAAAGGAAGCATAAATCTAATTGGGATTAACAGTGTAAATTCCACTATTTAATGAATAAATTATCCTCAATTCTAAACTAGTTAAGAGTCAATTACAGATTCCTCTATATTAAACAGAATCAAATCTTAGGAGCTAACAATGTAAATTTATCTGATCAATTAATAAACTATGCCTTAATCCCATATTTTTGTTTGGTTATATGAATCTTTTGTATTAATTCTGCTATATTCAGATCCACTTCTCCGAAACCAATACTGCTAAAATAAGGAAACCCTAAATTACCATCAGATAATCCTATTCCTCTTGAAATCCTAAATATTTTTTTTTCCCATAGACTGAAATTAGGAATTTCATAAGCATCTCCAAATAATCTAATACTATACTCCATTTCCCTTTGTCTAATAATCAAACTAAAATTACAATTCATAGCTGTAAAGATTCAAACTTTAACACTATCAACCTATTCCTAGATAAAGGAGAATATATCTAGACTAGAATAACTTAATCTCTCAATTCTAAAAAAAATCTTTAGCAATTGACTCTTATCATTCCTTCTAAATCAGGCAAAAAAATCTCATCCAAAATAACTTAATACCACCAATTGGTAAATTAAAACAAAAAAACTTAAACTAAAATTACAATTCATAGCTGTAAAGATTTAATCTTGGACACCATCAACAAATTTCTAGATAATAAAGAGGAAAAAAATTTAGACAAAAGTTGCTTAGTCTACTAATTCTTCAACAAAATATTTAGCAATAGCCTATTAAATCAGGCAATAGATCCATTCAAAATAACTTAATTCCACCTATTGATAAACAAATTCTTAACTACAAAAAACACAGTAAAATACCAATCAAGAAATAAAAATAACATAAGAACTTACCAAAGAGCTCCCTTTTTAGATTTTCAGCCATAGTATCATTGTTGCAAACAAAAATATATCCACCAACAGTTTCATTTCTTGGCAAAGATTCAGCTGGTGGCAAAGTCTTAAACCTTTTATCAACTCCATTCTGTTTTTCACCATTAATATCCTTGTTATTACTCTCTTTATTATTACTCTTATTATTCTTCTTCACACTTTTATTATTCCCATATCCAAACTCATCTTCACCACCACCTTTTCCAAATTTCTTATTTAATACACCCTTTGTATTCACAGCAATATTGTTAATACCTTTACTATAATTAAAATTCAAACCTTGGTTTGAATATATCCCTTTATTAAACCCACCATTTAAACCAAAATCAAGAACCCCTTTTCCGGCAACTCCACTTCCGGCGCCGGTAGCCGCCGATGGGTCGGCGATTTTCCAACCGTCGTTGCTAAAAAGATTGTAATTTGACTTGTTGGGGTTATTACTAACAGTTGAAGAATTGTTGTTGATGTCACCGCCTACTCTTATATCAAAATTTCTTCTTTCTTCAGGTTTTCTGGAAATATAATTATTGCTCCAAATTGAATCGTTTAAACTGAGATTTGCTAAGTTGTTGTTTTGTAAACGGAGTTGATCACTGAACTGCCAGAAAGATGATTGATTGTTATTCTCCATTTTTTGTATAAATATAGAAACTTTTTTCCTTTTCTTGAATACCCAAATGAAGAATTTGTGTAAAGTTTGAGTCTTTGGTTGTGAAAGAGTTGGGAGTTTTACTTACAGAGAGAAATGGTGTTTTTGAGAGGAGAAAATGGAAAAGGTAGATGGGTTTATATGGAATTTAGGTGTAATGGCGTTGAGGAAATTTCCTAGAAAATGAGGTTGGTGGGGGTGGGGGGGAGGGTGGGGGTGGGTGGGGGTGGTGTGGGGGGGGGGGGGAATTGCGTGTGAGATTGTCAAAGGAGAGTGTGGAAAAGTAAACAGTGGAAAAAGGAAAAGGCAAAGAAATTTGATGGAATCCAAAGAAGAGTGAAGTACTACGTACTGTCAAGGATTTATGTATAATTTTCTTTTCCTTTTTTATTTACACGTTACATATTATGTCAGTACTATTTTATCGAATAGTCAATTAAACTTATTAAGAAATTCATTTATAATTACTTTTAAAATAATTTTATTCTATAAATATACAGTTTGCTGGCCAAGCTTTTGAAAAGCAAAAAAAGGTTACTAAGCTATAAAAGGTGTTTATAATCTTTTAAAAAGTATTTACTCTTGAGATTGAAAGTGTTTTGTTAAAATATTAGGAAAAAGATAGGAAAAATTTCACATAACAACAATTGAGCTCTATACTTTTAAATTTTATAGCTCATATTTCAATTTATAACCAACTAGCCCAAAAATAATAGGCTAAGGTTCAACATCCAACTTCAATATGTTATAGAAATTACTAATATTAACTTTTAAAAAAGATTGTTCAAACTTTTAAGTTAATTTTTTAATCAGTAACAGTGACTCAGATATTAGTTCAACAAACCAAATCTATTTGGATGGTGAAAATTAAAATTTTTAACAAGCATAAACATGTGGATTTAGATTTCGAATTTGATTTTGTGAGAAATTTGGAGTGAGTGTTATTTAGACTTGTTAAAAATAGTATAAGGAGGTTGTATATAAAATTTGAAGTCATTTAATGGAGATTTGGACTGATTTTGAACAAGAATTGCAACTGAAAATCATGGAAGAATTTCGTCTACAGACGTTTGTATAAAGGTGTATAAAAGTATATAATAGTGTATAAGATGTGTTTATATACTCATATACACTATAATACAAGATTATACATAATTATATAAAAACTGACTTCGTCTTCTTCCTTGCGTCTTTTCTAAAATTTAACTCAAATCTACTCCAAATCACTTCAAATTTAAATTTTGAACTCCTTTTGATATTTTCAATCAATTGGAACAACGCCCAATCCAAACAAATAACAAGCTCAAAAAATCCTATTTTTGAAAGCAAAACTTTGAATGACTTTCAATGGTGGACTTCTACTCTTCAATTTTCTTACATTGCAACTAGGTGACACAAGGTAAGAAGCAGCAATGACGGACGTTCCTTTGAAGCATATGTAGAAGATCTGAGAAGAAAAGAGAGTGAAAGCAATGGTTGTGAGAACACATATTTAACTCCATAGCTTTTAGAAGTAATGGTTGTAAGAACACAAGTTTTGAATTTGTTAATGCTTTCAAAATATGTACAATATGGGTTAGGCCGGGTAAAACTTAAAAATATGAGCCATCTTTTATTATGGTATGAAGTCATGTGTATTTTCTTGTAATTCTTTAAAAAAGATACGTGTTTTTCAGTAATATTAGAAGTTGTTTAAGCTGAAACAATAGATTTTTTCCATAAATATTTTTGAAATTTTGGTAAAATATCAATTACTGCTTTAATATTTATACATATATTTTTTAAATTAATTAACCAAATATAAATTGATAATACTCTTTAAAAGTACTTTTAAGACGAAATATATTTACCAAAATAAATTAATTTTAGAAGATTAGATAAACAAATTAGTAATTTAAATACGTGTTATGCTGGGATTAGTTATTCATGTATTATTTTTTATCAATTGTTTGGTATGTTATGTTAATCACGAGATAACTTATATCAAGTTTGTTAACCAAATAAAGTGATACCTCGTACCAAACAACCCCTCGATGTATAGTTAAACTCGTTAATTAATACTATTAAGTACTCGTATATTTATAGATAAATTAATTATATTTGAAAATCTTTTAGGTGGGCGAATGAGAGAGTGGTGACGGCAAAGAAAAAAACAAAAAAAGAAACCACGCGGTTTAGAAAATAGCCAGAAATGGACAAGAAGTTGGGGTTTCATTTTTTGGGTTGTTTTCTCAATAAGAAAAAAGAAAAGATAAAGACTAATGTGAGACAAGAGATAAAGATAAATTAATTACTAAGATATAGGAACCCTAAACTTTTGTTTTTGAAAATTTTTCCAATAATGATATCTCCAATCATCTCCAATAATGAATTTTTCCTTCCTAGAAATTTACCAAACATTATCCTCTTTGCTTTTACATTTTTTTTACAATTTTTGTTTTGTTTTGCAATTTAAAGTAGGGCTGTTCATTCGGATCGGATATCCGAAATCCGAACCGATCCATTCAATTTTGAATTTCGGATTTCGGATTGGATCGGATTTCGGATTATGTTTATTAAAATTTCGGATTTCGGATCGGATTTCGGATTGGTATATTTTAATCCAATCCAATCCGAAATCCGAAATTATTAGGACATGTATAAATACTACACTTTAATTTACATCAACCTCCAAGTTATTACCTTTACAATTGCTAGATTTAGCTATATTGGCACCATAGTACTCTCATAATTGCATAAACATGAATTTTTCTTAATGTATTGCCTCTTTTACAAAAAAAATATACATATTAGTTTAACTTTGAGGCATAATAATACGATCCGATATCCGATCCGATCCAAACTTTAAAATCCATCTGATTCGATATAATTCGGATCGGATTCGGATTGCATTTTCTAAAATCCGAAATCCGAAATTCGAATCCGAAATATGCTAATTCCGATCCGATCCGATCCGTGCACAGCCTAAAGTACTAATTTGACCCAGGGGAGTTACAAATAGGTAGTCGATAAAGTCATTATTTATTTTCAATTAATAATTAAATAACCAAGAATGGCATGAAAATATTCAGTTCATTTACTGATTTGAAAAGTAAAAGCGTCATGAAATACTCTCACGTTGAAAGCCTTTCCCATTTCATGATATCTAAAAAAGCATTTTACAAAATCTTATTTACATTAAACTCCATTGATTTTTAAATAATAATATGAGTTGAATTTAATAAAAAAAAATGCGGATTCATATCATCAATGTTGGGATTGAAGTGTAGTTATATAATTATTGTAGTTATAATTGATTCTTAAATGGACGTATTTTATATACGTGTAAAGATTTTAACATTATATTGTGCCTTAACATGTTGTAGTAAATTAATTATCATATTTTATAAGTTGAAAATCCTATGTTATTATGCACATACTTTACTATTTTTTCATACGGCCTCCTTATTTAAGTTTAACTTCTTCTTAAAAAATGTAAATAAATTATAATTTTGAACCGGTGAAAGTTCTGTTATATTGTCTTTTTCTCTTTTTTCTTTTTGGTAATTATAGTAAATAATTATATTAGTTTAAGGGATAAGGATAATATGATAAATTAGGTGTTAGTACAAATCCCTTTAATATAGTATTAGTAGCTTCCAATTCAAGAAACAAAAGCCAAAAAAGTGATGTTTGTTTGAAATTTGAAAAAGATTGTGTTCACATGAAGAATTTTAAGGGGTTTTCTTTTTAGGTGTTTTTTTATTTTTTTTATTTTTTTTATTTTTTTTATTGCTTAGTTGCTAAGGTAAGACTCGTACTTGTGAGATGTGACATGGAATTTACACGTGTTTTTATGTGCTGTCACATTTGTATAGTGAGGATGATGTGTTGCATCCAATCATGGTGGGACATTTTAGATGCTTTTGTTTCAAAAACAAGTGACATAATTTTTCTGAAATTGTTATCGATTTTTGGAAAATATTTCCAACCAAATTTAAAAAGTTTTAACGCTGTCGAAATAATTAGAAAATTACTCTAAAAGCATTTCAGGAAACAGCTGCAGGCTTTTCAGGAAGCAGCTGTGAGGTTTTTCTTGAATTACTTGTAAGTTGTCTGCATAAGCTGCTCGCAATCTACTTGTTTAATAAGAAGCTGTTGCAAATCATTTATTGAATTATTTGCAGTCTGTCTATATCAGCTGCTTGTAGATAAGTTTCAATAGATTATTAAACAAATAATCTTTGCAGAAAGATTATCTATAGCAGAGTAATAAATGGGCATCCACAATATAATATTTTTATAACACTTCCACTTGGATGCTCATTAAAAGATAATGTGCCTTGTAAAAGCCTTAATAGGAAAAACCCAGTAGGAAAAATCCTAGTGAAGAAAAAAGAATAAAAATATATAGTAATACGCATTTCTAGTTGCCTCATTAAAAATCTTACAAGAAAAATCCCATGGGAAAAACCTTAGTAAGGAAAAAAGAGTACATCACGTATTTCACTCCCCTTTATGAAAATCTTATTTTAAATATTTGAGTCTCCGCATTCCAATCTTGTATGCCATCTTCTCAAAAATTGAAGTTGGCAAAGATTTAGTGAATAAATCTACCGAATTGTCACTTGAACGGATTTGTTGCACATCAATGTCATCATTTTTCTAAAAATCATGTGTGTAGAATAATTTTGGTGAAATGTGCTTCGTTCTATCTCCTTTTATAAATCCTTCCTTCAATTGGACTATGCATGCGGCATTGTCTTCGTATAAAATTGCCGATCTTTTATCACATTCCAAATCACATTTTTCTCGAATAAATTGAATCACCGATCTCAATAATATGCATTCCCTATTTTCTTCATAAATAGTTATTATCTCAACATGATTTGAAGAAATAGTAACAATAGATTTATTTGTGGAGCGCCATGATATGATAGTACTTTCACATGTAAACACGTACCAGGTTTAAGATCGAGCTTTATGGGGATCAGATAAATAACATGCATCTGTATAACTAACAAAATGTGCACTATCTTTGTTAGCATAAAACAAACTCATATCAAGAGTTCCCTTTAAATATTACAAAATATGCTTAATCTCACACAAATATTTCCGTATAGGAGAAGAGCTATATCTTGCTAGTAAATTAACAGAAAATGCTATGTAAGACCTTGTATCATTAGCAAGATATATAAGTGCACCAATTGCACTGAGATAGGGTATTTCAGGACCAAGGAGTTCCTCATCCTCCTCTGAATGTCAGACGAGTCCTTATTCACTTCAAGTAATCGAACAATCATTGGTATACTCAATGAGTGCGCTTTGTCCGTGTAAAAGCGTTTTAAGACCCTTTCTGTTTAGGCAGATTGGTGGATAAAGATCTCGTCTTCTAAATGTTCAATTTACAAAGCAAGACAAAGTTTTGTCTTTCCAAGATCTTTCATCTCAAATTCTTTCTTAAGATATTCAATTGCTTTTTGGAGCTCTTCTAGAGTTCCAACAAGATTTATGTCATCAACATAAACAACAAATTTAACAATTCTGATACCATTTTCTTTGTAAAAATACATGGACGAATCATATCATTTATATAACCTTCTTTCATTCATTGAGGCGATTATAACACATAGATTGCTTTAAACCATACAAAGATCTTTGTAATCTGATTGAATACATTTCCCGATCTTTTGAATTTGCTCCAGGATTTAAATCCTTCAGGGATTTTCAAATAAATTTCATTATTAAGTGAACTGTACAAATAAGCAGTAACTACATCCATTAGATACATTTCAAGCCTTTTATATAGGGCTAAATTGATGAGGTATCGAAATGTTATGGCATCCATAACAGGTGAATATATTTCATCAAAATCGACTCCAGATCGTTGTGAGAATCCTTGTGCGACAAGGCGAACTTTGTATCTTTCAATTTCATTTTTATCATTTTTTTTTCACACAAAAATTCATTGATGACTAACTGATTTTATACCAGCAGGTGTTTGGACTACTGATTCAAAGATCTCTCTTTTAGCAAGTGCGTTCGATTCTAATTGAATTGTTTTTTGCCATTTTGGCCGATCAGATCTTTGTCAACATTCTTTGACAAATCGAGGTTCAAGATCCTCATTATCTTGCATAATCTTAAGTGCACTATTATATGCAAAAATATTATCCACCACTATTTCAAATCAATTTGAATTAATCTCATCACCAGTAGAATTTATTAAAAGTTCCTCGCTTACTTGAGTCTCTGGTTTAGTGATTTCTTCAGTATTCTTAGAACTAGTCAGATCTTGGTCTCTTCAGGAGATTCATTCATAGTATCATTTTGATCATTAGTCAATTTTTTTTCTCGGATTTCGATCCTTAAAATCTAACGATCTACCGTGTTTCAGGCGTGCTTTAGGTTCACTAGCTCTCTTGTTAGTAGATGGTCCTGCTAGGATATCAAATCGTAGAAGCATATTCTCTGCACGATATGTGACTTAGTTATCCTTTTAAAATCAGTAAATCTGTGTGGCATTTGATTTGTTATATTCTGTAAATGAATGATCTTTTGGACGTCCTGATCACATATAAGAGTACGTGGATCAAAATGAGATAATGATGAAGCTTTCCATACAATTTCTCTTTTGATTTCCTTTCTCTCTCCCACTAGTTGCAAAAAAATTTGTTTCATCAAATCGACAATCTCCAAATCGAACAGTAAATAAATCTCGCGCCAATGGTTCAAGTTAGCAAATAAAAGAGGGTAATTCAAACCCAACATATATTCCTAACCTTCTCTGGGACCCATCTTACTGCGGTGTGGTGGTGCTACTGGCACATATACATCACATCCAAAATTTCAAAGATGAGCAATATTTGGCTCATGACCCAAAACTTATTGTAACGAAGAATATTTATTATAATGTGTTGGTCTTAGATGAATAAGTAATGTTGCATGCAAGATAGCATAACCCTAAACAGTAGTGGGCAATTTTATTTTCATAAGTAATGGTCTTGCTATCAATTGCAGGCATTGAATAAATGACTCTGCAAGGCCATTTTGAGTATGAACATAAGCTACATGATGTTCAACTTTTATCCCTACTGATAGACAATAATCATCAAAAGCTTGAGATGAGAATTCTCCAGCATTATCAAGGCAAATAGCCTTTATAGGATAATCTGGGAATTGTGTCCTCAATCGAATTTTTTTAGGCTAATAACTTTGCAAATGTCAGGTTGCAAAATGATAGTAGACACACATGAGACCATCTTGTAGATACATCTATTAGGACCATAAAATATTTAAATAACTCACTTGGTGGGTGAATAGGTCCACATATATCCCCATATATACGCTCTAAAAAGGTAGTGGATTCCATGCCAACCTTCATTGGTGATGGTCTAGTGATCATTTTGCCTTGATAACAAGCTTCACAAGAAAATTCATCATTTGTAAGAATCTTTATGTTCTTTAATGGATGCCCACTCGAATTTTTAATAATTTATCTTATCATTATTGATCCAAGATGGCCCAAACGGCCATGCTAAAGCACAAAAGTATTTGAATCAGTAAACTTCTGGTTTACGATAGAGTGTGCTTCAACTGTACTGATCTTTGAATAGGATAAGCCAGGCGATAAAGTTGATAATTTTTCTACAATGCACTTCTGTCCAGAAATATTCTTTGTAAAACAAAGATATTACACATTCATTTCATCTATCGACTCAACATGATACCCATTTTGGCGGATATGTATAAAACTCAACAAGTTTCTTCGGGACTTGGAGGAGAATAATACATTATCTATAATAAGTTTTGTTCCCTTAGAAAAAAATATAGTGGCTCTTCCGGAGCCTTCAATCAAACTCATATTATCGGAAATTATAATAACATTTGCTTTTTTCTTACATAGATAAGAAAAGTATTTCTAATCTTTGAATATGGCATGAGTTGTTCCACTATCAATTACACAAATATCTTCATGATTGGTCTTCCAAACATAATTTGAGGATTATCTATATTCTACAAAATGACATAAACAAAATATATTATAGTAAACATCATTATTAAACCATAACTTTTATTTATGTACAATAATTACTTAATGATACTATCTACTACAAACAATAAAAATTAAAATATTTACATTTCTATAGATTCATCGCCGATCACATGACTTGTTTCTACTTCTGGGAGTGTAAAACGATCAGCTACATCCAAATGCATGAAGTCTGAATTATCTTCAGAAATAAAATTTTCTTTGGCATTTTTCTCTATCTTCTGTAGGGAGGCTTGATAAAGTTCAACCATGTGCTTTGGTGTACGACATGTATGTAACTAGTGTCATTTTCCTCATATTTATAGCATGCATTTTCTGCATTTGTTGCTTGCACCGCTTCATGCTTTTGTTCCTTCCTTTTCCAATGCTGGTGGTTAGGAGGGTTCTTTGGTGCATTACAATTACCATAATTAGAGTTTCTTCCCCGACCACGGTCATGACCACGGTTGGTCCACGACCTCTTCCACACTTAGCTTGGTGGAAGTTCGTCTCATTCGCTTCAGGGAATGGACAAGAACTAGATAATTTTATATTAATAGCCCATTATGTTGCTCAACTACAAGAAGATGTGAAATAAGTTCAGAATATTTTTTGAATCCATATCTCTATATTGCTGCTACAGGAGCATATTCGAGGCATGAAAATGTGAAATAATTCTAAACATAGCAGAATTATACTCATTGGTAGATTTAAAATCTTGTAGCTTTAAATGAGTCCCGTCATAATGTGCTTGTGGAAGAATGACCATCTCCAGGTGGTCATATATATCTTTTAAATTATTCCACAGTGTAACTGGATCTTTAATAATGAGATATTCCATTTTCAAGGCTTCATCAAGGTGATGGTGTAAGAATATCATTGCTTTGCTACGATCTTGGGTTGATGCTTGATTTTTGTCCTTGATGGTGTTTGCCAGACCCATCGCATCAAGATGAATTTCAGCAGCAAGCACCTAAGACATGTGGCTTTTGCTCGATATATCCAGGGCTAAAATTCAAGTTTAGAAGATTTGACATTATTTAGAAAAAGAAAGTTTGTACCTCTGATACTTTCAAAATATTTGCTCGAGATGAAAGAGTCTCGTGCTGATAATGTGTTATAAAATAAAGACTATAAAGTAAATAAACTGAAAACAAGTATAGAAAGAAATTGATATATTATTCAACTTCAAACTAATGTACATAATGAACTAAAAACTCCTCTATCTCTAGAAGAAAAGAAACAGCTGCGAGGCTTTTCAGAAAGCAACTGCAAGGCTTTTCGGGAAGCAACTACGAGGCTTTTCTTGAACTGCTTGTAAGCTGTCTGTATGAGCTGCTCGCAACTGCCTGTTTAATAAGAAGCTGCTGCAAATTATTTCATTGAGTTACTTGCAACCTGCTTCCATCAGCTGCTTGTAGATAAACTTCAATAGAGTACCAAATGGATAATCTTCTTCTGGAAGATTATCTATAGCGGAGTAATAAATGGACATCCACATATAATATTTTCATAACAATTTTTTTTTTGGGGGTTAATTTTCTTGATAAGGTTTTAATCAAACATCATACAAAACATTTTTTTTTTTTTGCAGAAAAACGGAAATTCAAATCAGGGATAGTCAGTCGAAAATTCACAGAATTATTTTAAAGAAAACTTATTTTTCAACTCCTAACACTTTGAAATTAAATACAAAGAAAAGATATTAAATGCCAGGACTTTTGGCTCTGGACCACTAGCTGCCCATAAATTTGGACTAAGCCATATTTCATCTGTGGACTAGTTCATCGCCTCACTTCAACTGTTCAACACCAAGGACCATGTGCCTAGTTTTTTTGATTTCTCATGTTCGATATTCGCACAGTG
This sequence comes from Nicotiana tabacum, assembly GCF_000715075.1. Taxonomy (NCBI): domain Eukaryota; kingdom Viridiplantae; phylum Streptophyta; class Magnoliopsida; order Solanales; family Solanaceae; genus Nicotiana; species Nicotiana tabacum. The sequence goes on along the minus strand of NC_134080.1, from coordinate 3,033,358 downwards.
GACTGATTAAATTCGAATTTACAATTAAAGTTTCGTATTGAGGTAAGATTGTTCTAATAAAGACGATTTCATACTGTATTAAATTTGTTAGTTGAAGATAACGGAATACTTATCACTTCATTGCAATGTTTTATTGGTTATATTGTGGTTTTTATTCAACACAATTTTAGGTAACTTAATACTTTTGTAGTAGTAAAAAATAAATAAATTATCGACATATTTTCTTGTACCAATATATTCACATAATATGAAATCCCAAAACACTTCAAACATTGTATTTAAATTCTAATTACTAACCTCAACGTATTTGGTTCCTTTTTTTTTTCTTAGAAGAAACAAACTTTCGATTTTTGTAAGACTTGATAACTACTAATACTACTAATTAAAGTTAATAATATTGATCTATAGGTCAAGGCTTCGAACCGTCAAAGTAATTACTAATACTTGCATTAAAGTAGACAATTTACATCACACTTTTCGGAGTGTTAGATTTTACGTGAACACAAAATACTTTATGTACTGAGCTATCCTTTTTAATATTAATAAAAATCATAGAAAGAAGAACTAGTCTAAAAAATTTTAATCACACTTAATAAGTCATGAATAGAACATGGGATTATCTTACAAAATCTTTGGGGAGATTGGTCTGTCTCAAGACTTTATTTGTTATATTACCGAGTCAAACTCAAATAGTCAATGCCTTAGAAACTAATCTAATCAAATTTTCAATCTAATTGAAGAGAAACTTAACACGTTATGCGTCTTTGTTTTCTTAATTAATTCCCTGGCTTCCTTTTTCTATTCTCGTAGTTGAAACTTTGGGTTTTGGCAAAAGTGGTCCCTCGCCTTTATTTGTTATTGTGAGGGGTTGTTCGGATCGATTTGCACACACTTTTGATAATTTTACTAAATATAATAAAATTTAACATATAATAAATAAGTTTCTTTATTTATTGATAATATCTTCCGTTTGATCGAAGCAAAATTTAAAATACTTATTTGTTACATATCACCGGCATAAATATTAATAACTTTAAATAGTGTGGTTCTATTTTATCCCAGATCTCACTAGTGAGATTTTACTGAATTTTTGTTGTTGTTGTAATGTGTTTCTATTTTAGAAAGAACATAGATGTCAGTAACTTCTATATACTAACGATATCTTTCATTCTGTCCCAGCAAAATTACAAAGTATTTATCTGCTATCTTCCATTAATACAAATATTGAATAATTTTGTCCACGGATAGATTGATTCTATTTTGTAGTGACTTGTTAGGACCGAAATAATCAGGTGTCATGCGGAAGCTAGTAAAGCAACAGTTGAACGACGATAAATCAGACAACAAAAGAGAAATATACCAAAAGAGACACAAACGTTTAACGTGGTTCGGTCAATTGACCTACATCCACTGCGGAGATGAACAATCCACTATATAAAGATAGTACAAAATATCGAGAGAACTGTGAGCACGTGATTTTTGCTTCACGGAAATTACTCCAAAAGAAATAAAAAAATAAAGCAAGTTGCCTTCGGGTACAATTTTGAGAATTTGCGTGACATTTTGGGCTTGCTGATGGCTCTACTACTCCCATTGTTGGGAGTGGTAATTATTTTGTCCGTAAAAGTTTACCTTGTTGTAGTTAATTAAAAAATATAAAAATATATGTTGCATGCATATTTAGGATTTAATTGTGCATTTAGGAATTAATTAAATCATAATTTGGTTTTAAAAAGAAAATCACAAAAATATGCATTTTTCATTCTATTTGTTGTCATTGTGTGATTTTATTTTAATTAAATATTTTAATTTGTGTGTTATTTATTGTTAAGTGTTAATTAATATTTGTGTAGTTTAATTTTGGTTTTACAATTTAATTAGGAATTTTGTTTAAATTAGAAAAAAAAAATAAAAAAAAATAAAAGGTTGAAAAAGTAAAGGAAACTGGATTGGGCTGGAATTTTAAAACCAAAAATCAAGGCCAATTCATTTTAAATAACCCAGTCCGGTCCCCTGATCTCTATGACCTCACCAAACGACGTCGTTCTGGCCTATCTGATATGGACCGTTGATCAAACAGATCTAACTGTTATAACCCATATCCACATGTGTTAGTTCATGCCATATATTAGTTAACATAAATCCAAGAAGGAATTATCTTTGAGATGATAAGAAGTCAATCCTATTGGTCTTAAGTGATACAAGAGTGTATAAGGGTGATTAACAAGTATTAGAAGTTAAATGAATCAAGGATGTTGTAACTCGTATTTTCAGGTAATCTAGCGGTGCTTAATACACTCAAGAGGTCATTTATTAAGGTATTTTAATCATATAATATCTGTATCATAAGTCTTGAAGTCAAACGAGTTATGAAACAAAAGTCGACAAAAGTTGTCGCAACTTAGGTTCATAATTTTACTTAAACATTAGGTCAAATGTTTCTAATCTTTTCTCCTAATTTACAAGGAATTACGGGGTGATCTACCAACCAAATTAAAGATCTATGAGTCTAGTTTCCAACGCATTAAATCGTTCATCGATACAATCTCGGAGTAGAGAGATATTCACGTTTTCGTGAGACTGCGCCAAATACCTCTCTATGGGGCCCACTAAGGCGGTTTAAGATATTTGGACCTATATAGGATACCTCCAACCCGTTTTAAGTCATTTTTTCTTACTATTTTCAGACCTTAGAATCCTTGGAACATCCTCTCAAGATTCAAGACCCAAAAAAGGGCAAACAACACAAATCAAGTGTCGGGAATTCCGTGGGGCTAGTAAGTCTCTTGTTCTTCTTGTTGTTGCTCATTTTTGTGTCATTCCAGCTCGTGTGGGAGGTTGTTTTAAAGGGTTTATATTCTGTAAACCCTTTAATATCAATCCTAGGTGATTTCAAGCCTTCTAAAGTGATTCTAGTGCCGAAAAACACTAATTGATCACTAGTTTCGCTTTTTTGTTGTTGTGGCAGCATTGGAGGGATATTTCATGGAAATTTAAGGTCAAATTGGAGTTGTTCTTTCTGTATAAAGGTAAGGAACCTCTTACTCTATATATATTTAAGATTATCCAAGTTGCGGCTAAGCCATTGAAGCTAGAACTTGTGAAATATATATTGAAAGGCTTGGTAGTAATATTATTGTTTTGTGGACTGTTTAGCGTTGCTGTTGGGCTGCGTATTTTACTACTGTTTTGTGGAGTTTTGGAGGAGGAAGGGTGTGGAGAAACACCATATATATGTAGGGTTATGGGCTGATAGTTATTCGTAATATTTCCAGGTTGTTTGACACGACTACGGTGGTCGTCGTATGTATGGAGTGATTAGGCTGTGTGTGGACTATTTTGGGAGGCTCAATATGTTTATTATTGATGTTGTTTGGTGACTGTTTTGAATGGTGTGAGGTCATATATATAGGGGAGGTGCTGTCCGTTTCATCGTAAAATAGGTTGTGGTCGATACATAATAGTTATGACGCTTAAATGATAACGATAGTATCGTTTCTCTTATTGTAGACTAAGGAGTTTTGACAATTGCATAGCTTGAGATTGGGGCAGTATATACAAGGTATGTGAGGCTATACCTTTCCTTCTTTTGCACGACTCCGATTGTACATAATGTAATGAACGAGCTTCCAAGATACTCTACTCTTAGAAGCTAGCAGTACTTACATTGTTTTCCCTCTTATGGAACGATTGATGTTAATGTTGCTTCTCTTATTCTTATTGTTATCAATGTTGTTGGTACTTCCTGATTCTTATAAGGTTCATAGTAAAGAGTTAGTCCTAATAACGTGTACAGAGGATACCGACCTTACGTCACTCCGAAAGGTTTAGAATGTGATTCCATGAGTCGAGCATGCATTATATATATGTATCTATTTTACTCTACCGAGCCACGCTATAGTTGGCCGGGTACGGCACCTATTGTGCAACCACTGATCAGTTGGGTTTTACCGAGCTCCACGTGACCGGGTACGATTCTACCGAGCCTTATGATGGCCGGGTACATTTTTTTACCGAGCCTATTATGGCCGGGTACGATATGATGATGATGATGCCCACAGAGGCGAATGTTTTAAAGGTTTTTGTATTTATACATATGTATCATGCATTTCATGTAAGTAGCCCTCAGAGGTACTAAAATGTTACAGGTTGTATATTCTCTATCCTTGCTTACATTACTGATAGTATTTATGGTTCCCTGCCTTACATACTCAGTACTTTATTCGTACTGACGTCCTTTTATTTGTGGACGCTGCATGTCGTGCTGCAGGTCCTGATAGACAGGCAGGTGCAGCTTCCCCACCACAGTAGGCTGTCCAGTTCAGCGGTGATTGGCGAGATCCCTTCTCCGGACTTGCCTTGGTCTTGGTATGCATTTTTGTTATAGACATTATGGGTATGTCGAGGCCCTGTTCCGGCTATGTTGCAGCACTTATGTTCATTTAGAGGCTCATAGACAGGTGTCGACTCATGTATAGTTTGGTATGCCTTGTTGGCTAGTTTTTGTTGTATAGTCTTTCATAGTAGCGTGGTAGCTCATACCTTATATGTAGTTTCTTGATTGTCTGGTCATCCCCTGCTATGTATGTTCATGCCGTCATATTTTATTGCTGGTTGTCCATGATCCAGGTCTACCATTTATATTGATCTCGTCAGCCCTAAAAGATAATAATGAAGGTTAGATGAAATGTACGTTGGTGCTAAGCAAGTGTGGTCGGGTGCTAGTCATGGCCCTCCAGTTTGGGTCATGACACTAACGGTCCAGTTCACCTCCCGTCTAAGTTAAAACGATGCCGTTTAGGCGTGTTTAATCAGATCCGTTCATTTCATTTAATCCAACGGTCTCAAGCACGCCCTTATACCCGACCCATTCATGAATAAAACCGACCCAATCATCACTTAACCAAATGGCACCGTTCCACATTGAGTGAAAGATCCTGGCCATTGATCTCACTTCATCCAACGGCCAGGATCAAACCACCACTTACCTATATAAGGCCCGTCTCTCACCCCATGCCCCCAAACCAAACCCCCCCTTCATCTCCCGTTCATCATCGTCTCTCAGAGACGAACCCTTCAAACCCTAGCCGTCTTAGTACTCCTTCGCTTGAAACCCAGCGGCATCTACGCCGTCGGTCACCCCTTTAACACCATAGCACCTCCTTCACTCCCTGAACCCAAATACCTTACTCCCTTGGCTCGAATCAGCCCCTAGCTTCTCGAATCTTCAATCGAATATTCGAGCCAAGACTCAACCCACGCCAAACCATCCCAAATTGATATCTAACACTCCCCCGGCCCCCCTTAGGCCTAAACCAACGAAGGTTGGGTTTGAATCTGACCGGAGCTGGACGAATCCCAAATCAAACCACAAAGAACCTAAAAGACCAAAAGTTGAGATCTGTCCAAATTAAAGGACGATGTGAGGTCTAATAGACCTTAATAGAGATGTTCTCAGTTGAGGACACTTCGATTAAGGTCCGTTCGACCTAAAAATGGTCGAGTCCGAGTTCGAGCCTGGGTCAGTTTGATTTCGAGTCCCTGAGGTAACTTTTCCCTTTCTTTTGTTCTTCTATGATTTTTATCTTTTTTCATGTTTAGTTTAGTTTATTTTTTGATTTTTCTGTCGAGTCTGTTGATCTCCAGACCTTTTATTTGGTCAAAACTTTCTTCTGTTCATTTGAATGTTCTTTAAACTATACAATCAATACGAACAAGTTCGTCGATTAGTTAGTTTCGTATAAAGTCCTGGTTTTGTCCAAAGCCGCTGGAATCACCTGTTAGCTTGTGTATTTATTGATTGTTTGTTATCTGTTATAGCTTGTATAGTCGGTTAAATAAGTGTCGCCAATTAATTTGATTAAAAATTAGAGAAAACATGATAGTAGTTCATTGATGTTCTCCATGTATGTTTACCAGTTCTAAATCTGCTATGCTAAACTTGTAATGAACCTGTTGATATGTTCAGTTTTGTCTTTGAACTAGACTGCTCGTTCATTCAGTAATCCCATGTTCTTCATAGTTTGCCATAGAAGCCTGATTGTTACTGCTTCATCGTTTGCTCCCTGTTGATTGTTTGATTTGAGTTGATTAGGATTGGTTCCCAATTCGATCAACTTATTTCATCTGATTGACACCCCTTTGTGATCTGATTTTAAGTTGAACTTAGGCTGAGAATCGGATATAGCTATAGAAATCTAATAGATCAACTAGAAATCAGTGTTAAGTTTAAGCTTATATAGTTGGTAATTTTAGAAAAGTAAGGCTTAGGGTAATACAGTAATACGCAAGGGTTAAGGGGTAATTTTGGGAGTTTAATAGGATTTTAACAGGTTGTAAGCTTAAGTTTGCCTAGTGGTCATTTGTTAACCTTAGTTTAATTGTCAGTGGGGTGCATAACATGAGAGCATGGGTTTATTTGAATATTATAACCCCTCCCATAACTCTTGATTAAAACAAATAGAGACAATGCATGCTAGCATGGGGAACCAAATAGTTTACATCAAGAAAAGACACTTAGGAGTGGGGAAGTAGAGGGTATGGGCAGAATAGAGAGGGGAGCATGTTGCTTGCCTATCTTTGCCTACAAATAGGCTCATTTAGAACAAAGTAAAGGGTTGAACACTAAGATTTCAGAATTAAAAAAAAGGGCTCTACTGTGCTGGTTTTGAATCTTCATAAGTCAGAAGATATTGAGTGTGAGATAGGCTGGAATTTGAATCGAAAAGTCCAGAGTTAGAGATTTGTGGTTCTAGGCTGCTTTCTTACAGCTATTTTCAGCATATTGAGAGATAGGAACTGAAAAGAGAAGTCTTTTCTTCACTGCTGAATACAATACTGTTATAGCTTCATTGGTTTGTCGATTGTTCAACATTGCTGGGTTTTTCAAACTGGTTTTGCTGGGTCTGTTACTTGGTTGACCTGTTAATGTTTCATTGAGTGTCCTGGGTTTCTGTTTGGTTTTAAAAATCTGCCACTGGGTCCTTTTGTGCTGTTGATTGCTGGTTGTTATTGTTGTTGTTGCTGCGTATGCTACTGCTGCACTGATCACTCCTCTTCTTCTTTTGCTTTCCTATACCAGGTACACAACTGATACACTGGTCAATGTAGGCAAAATTTGAAGCATGAATACAAAAAATGAAGAGTTGAAGTTATTTTGAATTCACTTTAGAAATATACTGAACATTAGTTGTATGTACGATAGTTCACTTTCTCTACTAGAACCATGTAGTTGGTTGTGATGTAACTGAACATTTATACATGTCATTTAGTTGGTGAACTCTATGTTTTGCTTATAGTTTAAAAAAGGGATTGATGGTGTATTCCTTAATATACTGCTATTTCAACTTGCTTGTTAAACAACATGTTTCAAAAGCATAACAGGCTTTAGTTAATTAACTACTAGACAAGTTAAGCTATTTCAATTAACAAACTGCCTAATCTAACTCGCGAGGATATGTTAATTAGATGTTCTCATTTCTACATTTCTGCCTCTTAAATGCCGAATGTATGTAAAATAATGTAGCTAGGTAGTAACATATGAATAAGACGGCCCAGGTTCAGTTTAACATTTCAGACGTTGGACTTGGGCCGACGTTGGCAAACGGACCGCCCTTATTGCATCATTTTCAGATTTAACGGATCATGTTCGAAACTCAACCATAACAATTCACAAGAATGCAAATAAATTAGGACCTTTTCTTTCATTTTAGAGACGGATGCAAAAATAGAAAAACATAGTAACTGTAGGATGATCCTTTAAAATAAAAATAAGGCGTGCCTCGCCAAATAAATTACAAGTTGCGGGGGCCTCAATAAATGGGCATAATAAGTGGATAGACTTCGGGATCGGCCGCTTAGTGAACTTCACGGCTTTTCCCCAAAAATAACAACGCGTTAGTCTCTTTAGGTACGCGCTTTAATTAATCTCACCTTCTTAAACTCGGGTGTACATTGATGTGACCCAAATCCAAGTCTCAACGAAGTTAAAATATGTCGACGACCACGAGTATATTGATTATGACGTGGTTCGAGATACATTTTCACAACGTTGCAATTTTTTGTTAAAATAATAATAATAATAATAATAATAATAATAATAGCAGTAAAAGAGTTATAATTTGCATATCAGTGCACAATTGTTAAAATCAGATAAATAAGCCGAATATGATAGTTGAGCGACCGTGCTAGAACCACGGAACTCGGGAATGCCTAACACCTTCTCCCGGGTTAATAGAATTCCTTATCCGGATTTCTGGTTCGCGGACTGTTAAACAGAGTCATTCTTTTCCTCGATTCGGGATTAAACCGGTGACTTGGGACACCCTAAATCTCCCAAGTGGCGACTCTAAAATAAATAAACAAATCTTGTTTCGATTGTACTTTAATTGGAAAAACTCTTTCACCCCTTGCGGGGGCGAAAAAAGGAGGTGTGACAGCTCTGGCAACTCTGCTGGGGACCGTAACCCAAAACCACTGGTTTAGGGTTAGAAATTTGAGCTTAGAATAATTGTTCTATTTGGCTTTGTTTATTATCTGATATTTTCATATGATATGTGCTTCATGTGCAAAATGATGTGTGTTACCGCTTTGATATTATTTGACTGTATATATACACTGTGTCGAACCCTTCTCTTCTTACCTCCGGGGATGCTGCTCACTGGTTTGAAACTCCCTATTTTGTTAGTGTCATAACCAAGTAGAAAGAGGCTCAGATAAGTTTCGAAGCCGGACGATCTCGCAGGTCCCCGATAAGTTGCCCCCTCCTCGACTCGAGTTGTCCGCTCGGGTAAGCCAGGTCTAGAACAAAACCAGTTTTGAAACTTAGTAAAACATGACTTCATGCCGGATCCCTAGTAGGAAACGTTTATTTGTATCACGTTACATTTGACTTAGGGGGCTCAACACAGGGGTTGGGCCCGTCTAGGTAAAGTAACCTAAAACAAAAAATGACCATCCTGCTGCATCTTGTTTGTTTGGCGCATTTAATTTCCTCCGAACTTGCATGTTGACCGGTTAGTGAAAACAGGAATTGAGAACTACTCATTAAAAAAAAACCAATGTCCAAGTAATGTGAGAACTCTGCCAAAATTTTGATTTTTTAAGGAAGAAAATTGGATTCTTGGTTTAATCAATTTTTCTTACCCGAACTACGTCGGTTTGATTCTCGTCGGATGTGAGATACGTAGACAACCCTTATCGGGTCCAACTTCCCATTTTGCAAAAACGACCGGAAAAATGACAAAATGTTGCTACTTTCATAAAAGAGTCAGGCGACGCCATTTTGCCAAAATAGCCGAATGTTCCCTAAAGGGATGCCGGAAGGCTATCTTTGCATAAACAGCCACCTTTGGTCATTCTTTTTACCTTTTAGCCGGTTAAATCCCTACAACCTTAAAATCTTCATCCCTGAAGAGCTGAAAGGCCGTGTTTGGAAAATCAGTCTTTCTTTTCTCGAAAATTAGGGAAAAATGGGAAAATTAGTTTTTGAGTCAAATAAAGATTTTGCTTTTTGTCTAAATCACCTTAATAAATGTGCAGAATGAGCACGAGTAGTAATTCATCTGGGGCCATTATAAACAGGATCCCTTTGGGCTTGCGCATGTGGTGGAACGACTTAGAAGAATGAGGGCGTGATACAATCAAGATATACTTGGGAAACTTGGTTGGGTTACTGGACATTGATCCGTGAGGGGACATTATAAGGGCGTTAATTTCATTCTGGGACCCAGAACACAATGTATTTTATTTCTCAGACTTTGATCTCACACCGACACTAGAAGAACTGGCAGGGTACATCGGGGGTCCTAAAATCCCTATGATAGAGTAGTATCTTATTGCACCAAGGACCGTGACCATACACAGGTTCTTAGACACCGTGAAGATCCACAGAATTATACACAACCCAGAGTTATTAGAGGATTTTTGTAGTTTGGCATTCCTGTACGATAGGTACGATCATCTTGGAGGATTTAACAATCCCGAGGGTAAGATCTGCAGCGGGGAAAGCCGGCTGAAATGGGAAAGACATAGGTGTATTGCTTTTATGGTGGCCTTTCTGGGCTTTCTGGTATTCCCTAGAAAAGATGGGAAAATTAACATACAAGTCGCTGGGGTCGTCAGCACTTTGCTCAAGCAAGACAACAACACTCTAGCACCGATGATAATAGCAGACATCTTCCGTGCTCTTACTGTTTGCAAAACCGGAGGAGTTTTCTTTGAGGGTTGCAATGTACTACTGCAAATGTGGATGATAGAACACTTATGTCATCGCCATCAGTTTCTGAAATATGTTTCATCACAAAAAAACTTGTATAGAAGAGTTTTCCACAAGGGTCGACGGGTTTAGCTTGCTAGAAGGGGTCACTGAATGGGTCACTCTGCTGCGTTCCGTCTCAGCAAACCAGATAGAATGGGCATTCGGGTGGCTACCCATAGATGAAATCATACACATGTCAGCCGCTGAATCTCATTTGTTGTTGATGGGTCTCCAAAGTATCCAACCCTATACGCCATACAGAGTATTGAGACAGTTGGGGCGGTGCCAAATAGTCCCAAAGGAAGAGGATATCAGCGGCCAGGTGGTCGAAATCGGGCCTAGTGGGCAGTTCCCTGAAGCAGTTGTTCGGAAAATCTGGAATAAATGTCAAACCCTGAAAGTAGATACTCGTGTACAAGACCGGGCCAAAGGCGAAGTGTCGCCAAAATACCTCACATGGTCCAGAAGAGAGTTTGAGCACCAAAGACCAACTAAGAGAGCTCACGTCCAAGACTTTGTAGAATCATCACAAGCACAATGGGGTTGGCTAGCGAAAGAGAAAGAATATCGGGTCCAGATTGGCAAGATGAAACAGCAAATTGAGGGGCTGAAATATCAAATCAGCTTGAAAATTGATGCTGATACAGGAGAAAAAAGCAAGTTGACTCAAGAAAACAAGGCCTTGAGAGCCCGAATCCGCCAAGACAGAAGGTACGCCGGTGACCGACAGAAAAGTCAGTCCGACGAGAGGTTGATAGCAGAGCTGAGGAATCAGGTCAGCAAAAGCCGAGAGGACTTGGAGAGATACGAGGCTTGCATAGCAAAAATGCGGGTCAGATGGGCAAAAGTTACAATGGCACGGAGAAAGCATCTACAACAAGTCATAAGAGATTATGAAATAAGCATTGGACTATTAAGAGAAACAAACTCCACTCTTCAGGAGCGGGTCTTTAAACAAGCCCGAGATGCCCGAGCAGACAGAAGGCGCTGTTATGATTTAATGGCCAAGATGGAAGAACAAATGGAGAAGTTCCAGGATCGACTCGCCGACAATGCTCAAGCACTGGGACAAAAGAACCGGCGAATAGACCAACTGTTCAGGGAAAGGGATAACATCCGGGTTAGGATTGATGAGATTGGGCACTATATCTACATGAGATGCCTAGCATGTGAGCAAATACCTCGTGATACCCTTCTTGCCTCCGTCATGGGCTACGTCTACCGAATCATGGATGAGTTGAAAAGCTTACAAAGGGGTCTTACACCAAAGCCCGCGGAAAGGCCGAACGATGCCTCGCGGGCACCTAAATTGAAATCTTTAATGTATCCCTAGTTCAAGTCTTGTTTGTTGACTTTATGGGCCTGTTATCTTCCCATATATTATTTTTTCATCGAGTCAGGTTAAGTATTTTGGAATTTGTATTTTGTTGTTCTTTGTTTAAAATAAGTAGCTTGTAATAGCAAATTTTGGTGATGAATTGAATGATTCCAAAAGAATTTTGTGTCTTTACTTTGCGGCAGAACTACGCCCAGTCTGATTCACGCGGGGACGTGATACGTAGGCAATCCACATAAGATTCGACCACCACCACTAAAAAAAAGAAGAAAAGGAAGAAGAAAAGAAAAATAATGGAGAGGGAAGCGGAGGGTTCCCAAAACACTTTAAAGTCACAAATAAAACAAGCCGGGATGACGCATGCGGTTGGAGCAAAAACATGTTAGAAATGGTGGAACTATCTAGGAACATTGCATTCCCCAATGTGAAATTACACTATGTGTTAAGCTTTAACGCTAACAAGTTTGTTGTTTATATCAGAGAAAGAAGTTTCAAAACAGTTAGCTCGTTAGAACGTTCTGGCAGAGTACCACTATCACACAAGATCTAAACGGCACATTCTGGAAAGTATGTCTGGTTCGGACAAAAGCGTTGAGGAGGAAAAGACAAAGATACAAGTAGTGAAAGAAGAGGTAGACAGGTTGAGACAGGATATAGCGGGGATGCACCTAGCCTGGGCTAGAGGACAAACATCACCAACCCTTCCCCCTACTCCTACCCTTTTGCCAGCTCGAACTCCGGAACACCCTCCTACTGGTCCATCAACGAACTTCCCCATTGCCCAATACTATCAAGGGGAAACTTCCTATGATCCCCAAGCTCCACCACCCAAACAAAACCCTCCTCCGCCAATCGTCCCCATCTTCGGGGCACCTCCACCAGCCACACTGCAAAGATCCTCCAGTGAGCCATTGTTTCAGGCTCACGATAACGAGTATTATCCTCTTGAACCAACCTTTAAAGCACCCGAGCCATACACTTACACCCCTCACCTTCAACTCCCGGCAGAAACTGAGAGGCCGGCTAAGAATCCGGAGCAGGATGAAGTGCTTCGTAAAATGAAAATCCTGGAGCAATCCTTCAGAAATATGCATGGATTGGGTAGCCAAGTTAGTGTGGCCTACAAAGATCTATGTCCTTTCCCCGATGTTCAATTGCCGGCGGGTTTTAAGATGCCCAAATTTGATCTATACGAGGGACATGGTGACCCCATGGCACATCTACGAGGTTTTTGTAGTAAGATGAGAGGAGCAGGTGGAAAGGATGAGCTTTTGATAGCTTATTTTGGTCAAAGTTTAAGCGGGTCCGCACTCGAATGGTACACGAGGCAGGATCCTAGCAAGTGGTATACCTGGGATGATCTAGCACAAGCATTTGTAGGTCACTTCCAGTATAACCTTGAGATCGTCCCGGACCATCTCACACTGTTAAAACTTGAGAAAAAGCCTGGAGAGAGCTTTAGGGAATTCGGATTCCGTTGGAGGGAACAAGCAGCAAGAGTCGATCCGCCAATGAGGGAAGGTGAAATGGTGGACTACTTCTTACAAACTTTGGAGCCAACTTACTTTGGTCACTTGGTGACGTCAGTTGGTAAATCTTTTAATGAAGTAGTAAAAATGGGCGGCATGGTTGAAGAGGGACTCAGGTCCAACAAGATAATGAGTTATTCGGCAATCAAGGCCACAACTCAGGCTATCCAGAGCGGCACGGGGGGTGTGCTCGGGAAAAAGAAGAGAGAGGAGGTCGCAACAGTCGAAGCAGGCACTTGGTCCAGATCAAGAGGTCCTTCCCCTCGATACCAGCCCAGACCCCACTACCCAAATAATCCACACACTTCATACAACCCTCCATACCCCTATCATCATCCACAAGAGCCACATTTCTCCGTCCATCACGCCCAAACCTACAACCAGCCCCGCAATGGCGTGCGCCGGCTCCTTAACATACATATCCACCTCCCCAAAACACATATCCACCACCAAGGGCATACAGGAATCCTTCAGGGCCAAGCTACCGCGAAAATCAGGCTTTCAGGAATGAAAGGATGCAGAGACCGAGAACATTCACTCCATTGGGAGAAACCTATACTACTCTGTTCCACAAGTTGAGGCAGATAGGCTTGTTAAGTCCTGTGGAACCCAAATTGCCAAATCCCCTTCCCAAAAATCTGGACCACTCAGTGAGCTGCGAATATTGTTCGGGGGCTCCTGGGCATGATACCGAGAAGTGTTGGAAGTTGAAGGCTGCCATACAAGATCTTATTGACACAAATAGGATCGAGGTTCAGGCACCAGAGACACCCAACATCAATGAAAACCCATTACCAGTGCACCACGAGGCCCACATGATCGAACTAGTGCATAAAGGAGGGAAACCCAAAAAGCCCTCACAAATGGTAATGACGATTCGGGCTAGCCCAAACGAAAAGTCGACCAGTGAAAGGGCAGTGGAACAGTTGGGAAAGGTAGACGACAAGCCATTTGTGGTAGTGGGGAAAGGTTCATCTATTGCTGCAAAGAAGCCAGAGTCAGTCGGGGTAGTACTGCCGGGAGTATCAAGCACCCCAGTATTAGTAGTGAAGGGGGCCCGCGTAGAACCAGTTGTTATCAGGTCGGTAATGCAGTTGCCGATAACAAGTGAGAAAGCAGTGCCATGGAGCTATAGTCAAATGACAGTGATGCATAAAAGGAAGGAAGTTGTGGAAGAAATATGCGAGGCCCAGGGCTTAACCCGTTCAGGAAGGTGTTTCGCTCCCGCGGAACTGAGAAGGACCAATCCTGTAACAATAAAAAAGTCAGTAACGGAGGAAGAAGCAAAAGAGTTTTTGAAGAAGATGAAGGCCCAGGACTACTCAATTATAGAGCAGTTGAGAAAAACCCCAGCCCAGATTTCATTGTTATCTTTGGTTATCCATTCAAGCGATCATTGTCAGGTCTTAATGAAGATTCTGAACGAGGCCCATGTCCCAGACAAGCTCTCAGTGAACCATTTGGAGAAAATAGTGCACAAGATCTTCGAAGTAAACTGAGTAACATTCTCTGACGATGAGTTACCGGTAGAGGGTACAGAACACAACAGGGCACTCTACTTAACGGTAAAATGCGAAGACTCGGTGGTCACTCGAGTACTAATTGATAATGGATCAAGTGCAAATATCTGTCCTTTAGCCACTCTAAACAAACTAAGGTTTGCTGATGATAGGATCCGCAAGAACAGCGTCTGTGTCCGAGGTTTTTATGGAAGCGGTACTGACACAGTGGGTGATATCGTACTAGAATTAACCATTGGTCCAGTCGAGTTCACCATGGAATTTCAAGTGATAGATTTGGCGGTATCATACAATCTTTTGTTGGGACCACCCTGGATCCACGCAACCAAAGCAGTGCCTTCTACGCTGCATCAAATGGTCAAATTTGAATGGGATAGACAAGAGATTATGGTACACGGGGATGACGGTACACATGCCGTCAGTGATGCTATTGTGCCCTTCATAGAAACCGACGATGACAAGGGCCCATGGGTTTATCAGGTTTTTGACGCAGTCTCAGTGGACAAAATTCCTGAGGGTGGGGGCCTTCCACTTCCCAGAATCACAGCTGCGACCTTCATGATAGCCTCAGAGATGTTGAACAACGGGTTTGTATCGGGAAAAGGTTTGGGGATTGATTTGTAGGGAATGGTCGAGCCAGTTTCTTTGCCCAAGAACCTGGATACTTTTGGGTTGGGATTCAAGCCTACCATGGCGGACGTAAAATGGACCCGCAAGATGAAGAAAATAGTCTGGGTCCTTTCTAAGCCAGTCCCACGACTATCCAGATCATTTGTCAAAGTAGGGTGCAGAAAGTTACCAATCCCGGAAGTTCCTAGACCTTTGATCGGGCCGGATGGAGATTTGAATGAGAGCCTTGAGAGAATGTTCGCAGATGTCAACATGATAGAGGCTGGAGAGGGTTCCAGTAAGGCAGAAATATAGTTTGTTGGGCCTAGGGCCAATGTCAACAATTGGACAGCTACTCCTCTTCCTACTCGGAGGGAGTCCTGGTAGTTAGCTCTGATTTTCCTTTTTGTTTTCTGGATTATTCCAGGGTTGTAATCCGGATTCCCTTTTATTATAGTATTGCTCAACAAAGTGTGAAACCTTGTTATCCCATGATTCAATAAAATGAGAAATTTCTTTTTCATCCCTTATTTTATTTTATTTTTTTTTTAATTTTTGTTTCTTTCTTTTCTTTTTCTGAACAGTACTTTTCACACTGGTCTTAACGATATGGCATGCACAACAGGTCTTCAACCTAGTCTAAAAGATCAATCTGATTCCGAAATCTGATTCGGCTTATTTATCTGATTTTTAACAATTAAGAACTTATATGCAAATTTTTAACTTTGAACCGCTTTTATCAATTTTATTATTATTGTTATTATTTTACGGAGAATTGTAACATTGTGAAAAAGTATTTTGAACCACGTCACAGTCAATGCACCCGTGGTTATTTACACATTTTGACTCCGTTGAGATTTGGATTTGGGCCACATGAATGCGCACCCGTATTTAAGAAAATAAATTATTAAAGACGCGCCTAAAGCGACTAGCGTATTGTTGTTTTGGGAGGAGGCCGTGAAAATTCACTAGACGGCCAACTCCAAAGTCTATCCGGTTATTGAGTCCTTTTATTGAGGGCCCCGCAATTTGTGATTTACTGTGGCGAGGCACGCCTCTTTTATTTTAAGGATATCCTAAAGTGACTACATTTCTATTTAAATTAGTCTCTAAGAATAAAATAAAGATCCTAATTAATTACGAGCTTAAAAATAAGAAAAACGTAACATACTACTTGCCAGATTAAGACAAATATTAATGGAAAGGAATTTTATTAAAAAAAAAAAAATTCGAAATTGTAAATAAAATACGAAATTCGCCAACTAATATTCAAAAGAAATCAATTATAGCTAGATTAAAAGCTCGCATTGTTATAAAAAACTATTGGAATTAATTATTCACAACCATTTGAAACTAGATTTAACCATAATTACTAAAGCTTATTAAAAAGTTTATTAAACTTAAACGTTGATTCATCTTGCTCAAGCTCGGATCTAATGGATTAATGTTCTTAACCTTGCTACGTTGAGTCACACATTAAAAGCATCAAGCCTGCTGATTCTACGAAATTATTGACCTAATATTTGCGGATCTTAGTTATTAACAAGATTCAAAGATTAAAAAAAAACTCAAATTGCTTTTATTCCAATATTTTCAAATTCAAATCTAGATCTTTACTAACCCTTCCCCCCAAAATTAAATCGATTTCCCATATTGACTATTTACCAATTTTGATTTGAATGCGATCTCAAACTAAAAAATTAACAAAAGCCGAAACAAATACTTATGGTGTTCATACCGACACCCATCCAATAGTTCCGCAATTTAACGCTTCACATTATACATAATTCTACCATTCATATAACATGAAACATATAATGAATATCTAACTAAAAATACGAATATTCTATAATTAGAAGCATAAATCTTCTGGCCATTTCATTTCAGCTTCAATGCATATGTCAAAATGATTCAGAGCAGTGTACCTGGTATTTGAATACAAGGAAAGGAAGAATAAGATCAGCAAAGTAGTATGTAACACAGCAACAACAACAAATAACCAGCAATATCCAACAAACGGAACACCTAGTGACAGATTAGAAAACCGAACAAAATCCAGCAATAACCAGTGAAGTAGTAGCAAATAACCAATTAAACTCGAGAAATAAACCACATGAAAATCCAAAAACACCAATAATAATCAACGGGCAATAACAAAGTGAACTTATTTTTTTTAATTGAAAGACCAGTTAATGTTTAACCTTTAATTCTCTCTTAATGTTCAGAAAATTCTTTCTTTTAAACTCTCTTCAAATTCGAATCCCTAAAAATCCTTTAATATTTTTCGAATTTTTCTCTCTCTATTTTCAGCTCATTCTTCTCTCTTTTTTCCCTCTATATTTTCTGAATCCTCCTCCCTATTTATTTACAAACCTCCAGCATTTAAAACTAAAAATCCCACTATCTTCTACCCATTCCCCTTTAACTTCCCACTACTTAATGTTTTATCCCCCACTATATTAAACAAATACATTAGTTCCCACTAACCCATATCTTTTCTTTAATTAATTCCATCTAACCAAAATACAACAGCTATAACCAATTTCTAATCAAATTTTGTCAACAAATTTAGGCTAAATGATGAACAACAAAGAACAACTGGAATTATTTTGACTGAACGATATTTTTTAACAACACATATACTTTCAGATTCAATAACAATAACAAATTGAACATAACAAACAAGTAGATTCAAATTTCTAAATTCAATAATCACTTGAACTTCAAATTAAATCCAACAACATTACAACAAAGATGAATGACTCAAACTAAATCAAAAAATTAAAAACCAAAACATAAACTCACATTAAATCACCGGATTAAAAACGAACTTCAAACAAAAATGAACACGAAGTAAATCTAAATTAAACTACAAAGATGGATGATTCAAGCGATCAAACTAACATTCTTCTATATTAAAACTAAACCAAAATAAATGAATAAAAACAAAAATGAATGAATAATCAAGAAATGATAAACAACGAACAAGAAAAGAATCAAACATATACTGATTTCAAATCCGAAAATATCAAACAAAATACGGAAGAAATGAAACATAAATCAACTAACCGGAAATGAACAACGACGAGCTCGAACGGAAACGGACAACTCGAACAAACAACCTCGACATACCGGATCTCGACGAACAACGAAAACCCACCTTCCTTTTAACCTTGACGAACTCAAAACGACAAACGACGACCTCGACGGATTGAACTGAAGATCAACGAGCAGCAGGTTGTTTGTGGTTGAGCAGCGGCAACCACGGATGCTGAACGAAGAAGAAGAAACATCGAAGGTGGTCAACGAGCAGCAACAACGACGCTACTCAACTGGTGGCAGGCGATGGAGGCGAAGATGCTCGTTTGGACGTGACGACGAGAGAAGCTAGACGAAACACGCTGGTTCGTTCAGTTTTTGCAACTCGACGGACGGACTGTTGTTGCGTCGCTCGTTCATGGCTGCTCGGAGATGGAGTCGACGAGAGGGAGCGGGTCGTCTGGTTTCCATGGCAGACGGGGATGTTGGGTTGCTGGTGGTCAGCTGGATGTGAGGGAGAAGGCAGTTGAAGACGAAGCAGCAGAAGCAGCAGCCATGGCGACTCTTCTGGAGCTCGAAGGGATGTGAGGGCTTCCATGGATGGCGACTGTGTGTGTGCGTGTCGATCAGCTGGTCGTGGGGCTGTTGTGAAGAAGAAGAAGACGCGCAGCCATGGGAGCTTGATGAGCTCGTCAATGGCGGATGTTGTTCGTCGATGAAGACGAAGCTTGGGCAGCAGCAGGTCGAAGAAGAAGAAAACGCGCAGCCATGGGAGCTTGACGAGCTCGTCAATGGCGGACGAGGTAGGAGGCTGTTTGGAGTGATCTGATGAGGAAGGGAGGTCGTGGGGCAGCCATGGGAGGGGTCTTTTGGAAGCTTGAAGAAGAAAAGAAAGAGAGGGGGGGCGGATGGTTTCTTTTAGGTTTAGGGTTTGTTTTGTGAAATGAAAGATAGGGAGATAGGGGTGTTGGGTCTTTGGGGTTATGGACTGGGTCGACCCAGTTTGAAATAGACCGGGTCGTAAGGGAAGGCTAGGCATTTGGTTTAAAATTTGAAGAGAAGGCCCAATTCGATTTCTTCTATTTTTGTTCTTTTCTATTTATTCAATTTCCTAATTAATAAAGCTAAAAAATGCTAAGATTAAATTATAAAACCCAAAATTATCTTAAAATACTAATTAACTCCTAATAATAATTATCACCCAAAATTAAACATCAATAAAAATAAAATCACACAATTTAGACATTAAAGGCTAAAAATGCAAAAGATGCCTATTTTTGTAATTTTCATTCTTGTAAAACAAACTTAATTACTTATAATTGTAAACTTAAATCCTAAACGCAAATGCGACGTATTTTTGTATTTTTTATTAATTTAGCAAATAAACATGCACAGACAAATGCAAACAATACAAGAAAAATAACACAAAACTCACAACAATTGCAAACAAACAAAAAATTGTTTTATTTTTTTGGAATTTTTTTTTTTGGAGTAATTCTCATATAGGGCAAAAATCACGTGCTTACAGCTGCCCCTCTTTATCCGAAAATACGAAGAGTTTTCGTGCAAAGATAAAGTGAGTGATTTTTGCCCATCCGAGGACTCCGTGTGAAGTATTTTTTGATTTTTTTTAACCGAACCTTTGCTTCAAAGGTTTCCTACATATCCCTGGCTAGAAGGGAATCAGGTTAATGTAGTTCGGGAAGTTTTGGTAGCTGGGACTACCATGAGACTGCAATGTTACTGCTGTTACATGCTGTTATTACTGCTTGCCGACCTCCTTATTACACCATGCTGAAAGGAAACAAGAAGCTAGACTAAACTATAGTCTATGAATTACAAAAATCGTATCTAGATCTTCAGCCATGCTCTTGTGTTCTTTTGTCGGCTTGTGTTTCCTCTGGTGTGTTTCTTTCAAAACTGTTGGGGATGACACTGGCCTTTTGCTTTTCTGAACACAAGTTTTGTTATTCCGCTCTGTCTGCTGGGGATACTGCTTCCTACATTAAAGCTTGTTATGCTGGGAATTTTTGTTGTACCCCTCCTCATTACTGACTTCTGTTTGATCTTGAAATGTATTCTTCTGTTTTGCAGGCGGGCTCCTGACTCCAATCTTAACTTTTGAAAGATGACACAACCTCCATTCTACAGGCTGGCTCCTGACCTTAACAGCTTCTTGAAAATAATTCAGCCTCTATTCTCCAGGCGGGCTCCTGATTTCTTCAACTTAAAAATAATTCAGCCTCCATTCTCCAAGCGGGCTCCTGACTTCTTCAACTTTAAAATATAACAACCTCCGTTCTACAGGCGGGCTCCTGACTTCAACAACTTAAAAAAAAATATAACAACCTCCGTTCTACAGGCGGGCTCCTGACTTCAACAACTTAAAAAAATATAACAACCTCCGTTCTACAGGCGGGCTCCTGACTTCTTCATCTTAAAATAAATTCAGCCTCCATTTTCCAGGCGGGCTCCTGACTTTAACCACAACTTAAAATAATTCAGCCTTCATTCTCCAGGCGGGCCCCTGACTTCGATAACCTTTTCAAAATAATTCAGCCTCCATTCTCCAGGCGGGCCCCTGATTTCTCCAACTTTTAAATGTAACACCTCCATTCTCCAGGCGGGCTTCTGATTTCTTCAATCTTAAAAATAATTCAGCCTCTATTCTCCAGGCGGGCTCCTGACTTCTTCATCTTAAAATAAACAATCTTCGTTCTACAGGCGGGCTCTTGACTTCAATAACAACTTAAAATAATTCAACCTCCATTCTCCGGGAGGGCTCCTGACTTCTTCAACTTAGAAATAAACAACCTCCGTTCTACAGGCGGGCTCCTGATTTCAACAACTTTCTCAAAATAATTCAGCCTCCATTCTCCAGGCGGGCTCCTGACTTCAACAATTTGAAAATAAATCGGCCTTCATTCTCCAGGCGGGCTCCTGACTTCAACAATAACTTAAAAATAATTCAGCCTCCATTCTCCAGGCGGGCTCCTGACTTCTTCAATAACTTAAAAATAATTCAGCCTCCATTCTCCAGGCGGACTCCTGACTTCTTCAACTGCTTCCTTCCAAAATGGTGTTTTATTCCTCTGAAAACTGTTGGGAATAACACCAATATTTTATTTCACAAATATGTCATTTTCCTTCTTCAAAGACTATTTCCTTTAAAGCTTAGTGCTTTCACTTCCCTGAAACCTGCCGGGAATAACATTGCTGGGGAATTATCTTCCTCCTTTTAACAATGGTGGGGATGATATTGATTCAAAGGTCATTGCTTTTACAACTTTGGGTTATCTTGCTTCTTTCAAGATTGCTTTTCTTTTAAAACTTTTATCTCCCTTCTTGTATACTGCTGGGGATTTTGCTTTCTTCAAAACTTGTGTTATCTTCTCTCTTTCCCAAATGGCTATCTGATTTCAAGAAAATTTTTGTAATGAGAGAAAATTTTCTGCCCCAGTTTAATAATCCTCTTTGCGACCCTGTCTTCCTGTGGTCAATAATATTTCTTTTTCCTGCTTAAAATCAAAGAAATATTTGTTAGTTTAAAACGTGGTGAGTGGTTGTGCCACTTCTGCTGGGGATGGTTTTTCCCTTTTTCTTTTCTCTGTTTTGCTACAAAACTCGCTGGGGATGATATTCCTGCTGGAGATGTTTTTTTTTCTTTTCTCTTCCTTCCCCGCTCTGCGTTGTCCGACCATTGTGGAACTTGGTCGAGAATCTGTCGGAGTTGTTCCTGCATCTCGCAAATCTGTTGGGGATCCTCATAACCTTTTAACTGTTGCTTTTTCGTTTTTTCTCCAACGTCCCCTGGAAATTTGGTCCTCTTGGGATCTAGACTCATTCATCATTTGGTCTTGCGACCAACTTCTTTTTGCTTTGTTGCCTTATCTTTGGCCTGTCCTATTCGTATTTTTCTTTGCACCATTTTGGCAACTGGTAGTAAGCTCTAAAAATCCTTTTCAAAAACAAACTGCTGGGGAGGTAAAGTCTTTAAACCAAGAAACGAAAAAGTGATGATTTCAAAAAATAGAAAAAGGCGGCTTACCTAAGGTTAGTAGGGAGCACTGACGAGGAGGAGAAGAGAGAGAACAGTCAAAGGTATAAGGTAGCTAGGAAGGAGGCGAAGATGGCAGTGACGGAGGCTAAGACGACAGCTTTTGCTCGTCTGTATGAGGAACTAAGGAACAAAGGTGGGGAGAAGAAGTTATTCCGACTCGCTAAGGCGAGAGAGAGGACAACTCGGGATCTGGACCAAGTGAGGTGCATAAAAGATGATGACGACAAAGTTTTGATGGGAGATGACCATATTAAGAGGAGGTGGCAGACCTATTTTCATAAACTTCTAAGTGAAGAAGGGGATCAGGATACTATACTTGGGGAATCGAGGAATGCCGACAGTCACCATGAAGTAAGTAACTGTAGGGACATTGAGATCGATGAAGTCATGGAGGCAATGCGTAAGATGAGAAGGGGCAGAGCTACCGGGCCAGACGAAATTCCGGTTGAACTGTGGAGGTGTGTGGGTAGAGCAGGCTTGAAATGGCTTACTGCATTGTTTAGTGTTATATTCAAGACTAATAGAATGCCTGAAGAGTGGAGGTGGAGTACAATGGTCCCGCTGTATAAGAACAAAGGTGATGTCCAGAGCTGTAACAACAATAGGGGCATCAAATTATTAAGTCATACCATGAAAGTTTGGGAGAGAGTGGTAGAAATGAGAGTGCGAAGGACGGTGTCTATTTTAGACAACCAGTTTGGGTTCATGCCGGGACGATCTACCACAGAAGCTATCCACCTTATTAGGAGGATGGTGGAACAGTACAGAGATAATAAGAAGGATCTCCACATGGTGTTTATTGATCTGGAGAAAGCATACGATAAGGTACCTAGGAAGGTCTTGTGGAGATGCTTAGAGGATAAAGGGGTCCCGAGTAACTATATTAGGGTGATTAAAGACATGTATGAGGGAGCTAAGACTCGGGTTAGGACAGTAGGAGGCGACTCTGAACACTTTCCAGTTATTACGGGGTTGCACCAAGGGTTTGCACTCAGCCCATTCCTATTTGCCCTGGTGATGGATGCACTGACTCATCATATTCAAGGGGAGGTTCCATGGTGCATGCTATTTGCTGATGACATTATTCTAATTGACGAGACAAGAGGCGGCGCCAACGAGAGGCTAGAGATTTGGAGACATGCTCTTGAGTCTAAAGGTTTCAAGTTGAGTAGGACGAAGACGGAATACCTCGAGTGCAAATTTGGAGTTGAGCCGATGGAAACGGGAGTTGAAGTGAGGCTTGACTCTCAAGTCATTCCTAAGAGAGGTAGTTTCAAGTACCTTGGATCGGTTATTCAGGGGATAGGGGAGATTGACGAGGATGTCACACACCGTATAGGGGTGGGGTGGATGAAGTGGAGGTTAGCATCGGGAGTCTTGTGTGACAAGAAAGTGCCACCGTTACTAAAAGGTAAGTTTTATAGAGCAGTGGTTAGGCCTGCCATGTTGTATGGAACTGAATGTTGGCCGGTAAAGAACTCACACATCCAGAAGATGAAAGTAGCATAGATGAGGATGTTGAGGTGGATGTGCGGGCATACAAGGATGGATAAGATTAGGAATGAAGATATTCGAGAGAAGGTGGGTGTGGCCCCCATGGAGGACAAGATGCGGGAAGTAAGACTCAGATGGTTTGGGCACATTCAGAGGAGGAGCACTGATGCACCGGTGAGGAGGTGTGAGCGACTGGCTGTAGTGGGCACGCGGAGAGGTAGAGGAAGACCTAAGAAGTATTGGGGAGAGGTGATCAGACAGAACATGGCGCGACTTAGGATTACTGAGGACATGGCCCTTGATAGGGAATTATGGAGGTCGAGCATTAAGGTTGTAGGTTAGGGGAGAGTGTGAATATTTCTACAGCACAATAGAGGGAGACTATCCAGTTAGGAGTTAGACTAGGAATGTCATTTGGTCGTCTACTGATGCAGGGCTTTCCCTTCTAGTTGTACTATACCAGCCATCTATTTCGTATTTCGTATTCTGTATCCTATATTTCATATTTCATATCTCTTATATATTGTTGATGTTATTGTTGTTATTTTTATTACGCATTTTTATGGTACTAATATATCATCTCCTATTGCTTTTTTGAGCCGAGGGTCTCCTGGAAACAGCCTCTCTACCCTTCGGGGTAGGGGTAAGGTCTGCGTACATATTACCCTCCCCAGACCCCACTTGTGGGATTATACTGGGTCGTTGTTGTTGTTGTAGAAAAAGAAGAAGTCTTTCTGAACAAATGCTGGGGAAAAAGAAAGAGAAGAACTTATCTGAATGATATAACCGATCCCAATGATCATGTCGTGCATTCCGGATTGATCAACCCAGTCTATTCGTATCAATCAATCTTTCGGATGGCCTCATTTTGCTGGGGATAAACAGGCATTCAACTCTTTGCCAAATGCGGATCCTTTCCGCCAATCTTGTCTTGTCGCCTCATAGTGCCCTTCGAGGGGTTTTCACTAATAAGACTCTCTCATTTCTCTCAACTCCCGTCGCCTTATGGTGTTTGTGAAGGTTTTTACCGATAAGACTCTCTCATTTTATTTTATTTTTCAGCTGGGGATTGGAGTGCTGCCGATATGACTCTCTCTGTTGGGGATTCTTTTCGGCTATCAATTCATTTCCAGTCCATGATCCTCTTCTCTACAGGGAATCAGGGTGCTATCCCCGAATTCTGTTTGCATGACTTGGCACTTCTCGAATACTGATCGGGAGGTCTTTTTGGACATCAATATGGGTTTTCGTGTCTGGCTGGAAGAAAAGGTTATCAAAAATTCAAAAATAACTTTGATGGGTGAAATATTACAACTCTTGGAATCAAACCTCTTTTGAAACTTTAAAACATAACTTCTGCCCCAGTTTTCTTGATTGGGGGATTTTCATTTTTTGTTACACTATGACCGAGCCGTGAGGCGCCTACGTATCCTTCTTTGAGGAATCGGGTCAAACGTAGTTCTCACTTCCTTTGTTTTTTTTTCTTGTGACTTTTCTTTTGTCTTTATTATCATTATTTTTCTCTTTTTCTTTTCGTTTTATTTTAATTACTGATTCCAAAAGGGGGATATGAAAGAATGAACAAGGCTCAAAGGGGAAGCAAAGGTTAAAGTGTTTGGATACAAGAAAGAATTGCCTCCGTCATTTCATTCTCCGATAAATGCCAACCACAAACAACAATTACAATCAAAAGAAATCATATATAATATCTCTTAACTGCGTCAGAATTGATAGCCATGTCGATGCATTTCCCGTCGATATCTGTTAAACATAAAGCGCCATTGGACAATACTCTGGTTATAATGAACGGTCCTTGCCAATTCGGGGCGAACTTGCCTTTTGCTTCGGCCTGATGTGGCAGGATTCATTTCAACACCTGCTGCGCCACCTCAAATTTTCTGGGGCGCACCTTCTTATTGTAGGCTCTCGCCATCCCCTTTTTGATATAACTGGCCATGACACACAGCTGCCAATCTCTTTTCATCAATCAAGTTTAACTGTTCCAAACGGGTTTTGACCCACTCGTCATCATCAATCTCAGCCTCAGCGACAATCCGAAGGGATGGAATTTCAACTTCTGCCGGTATTACTGCTTCAGTTCCATATACCAACAAATAAGGGGTTGCCCCTACTGAAGTCCGGACAGTGGTGCGATAACCCAACAATGCAAATGGTAATTTTTCATGCCATTGTCTGGATCTTTCTACCATCTTCCTTAGTGATGTTCTTGTTGGCTGCTTCAACTGCTCCATTCACCTTGGGACGATATGGTGTGGAATTACGGTGTGTAATCTTAAACTGTTGACATACCTCTTTCATTAAATTGCTGTTAAGATTAGCACCATTATCCGTGATGATCACTTTTGGGACCCCAAATCTACAAATGATATGGGAGTGAAAAAAATCCACCACTGCTTTCTTGGTTACTGACTTGAAAGTTTTAGCTTCAACCTACTTAGTGAAATAGTCGATGGCCACCAAAATGAACCTATGACCTTTGGTAGCTGCCGGCTCAATATGTCTAATGACATCCATGCCCCATGCAACAAATGGTCATGGCACTGACATTATATGCAATTCTGTCGGCGGAGAATGAATCAAATCTCCGTGTATCTGACATTGATGGCATTTTCGCACGTAGTTGATACAATCACGCTCCATAGTGAGCCAATAATACCCTGCTCTAAGAATTTTCTTTGCCAATATATATCCGCTCATATGTGGCCCACAAACTCCAGCATGTACCTATGTCATAACTGTCGTGGCTTGACTGGTATCTATACATCTCAGCAATCCCAAATCTGGAGTTCTTTTGTACAACACTCCTCCACTGAGGAAGAATCCATTTGACAATCGCCGAATGGCTCTTTTTTGATCTCCGGTGGCCTGCTCCGGGTATATCCCCATCCTGAGGTACTCTTTGACGTCATAAAACCATGGCTCGCCATCCACTTCTTCTTCTATCATGTTGCAATAGGCATGCTGATCACGAACCTGGATTTGTAACGGGTCAACATGAATTTTGTCTGGGTGGTGCAACATTGATGCTAAAGTGGCCAATGCATCGACAACCTCATTGTGAACTCTCGGGATGTGTCTGAACTCCACTGATCGAAATCGCTTGCTCAGATCATGCAAACACTATCAATATGGTATGAGTTTCAAATCCCATGTTTCCCATTCACCCTGAATCTGATGCACCAGAAGGTCCGAGTCTCCCAAGACCAAAACGTCCTGGACATCCATGTCTACAGCTAGTCGCAGACCCAAAATGCATGCCTCATACTCAGCCATGTTGTTGGTACAATAGAAACGTAGCTGAGCTGTAATAGGATAATGACGTCCTGTTTCAGAAATAAGTACCGCTCCTATTCCAACACCCTTCGCATTTGCGGATCCATCAAAGAAAAGCTTCCAACCTGGTTCCTCAGGTAATTCCAACTCATCTATATGCATTACTTCCTCGTCAGGAAAATACGTCCTCAACGGCTCGTATTCTTCATCAACAGGATTCTAAGCCAAGTGATCTGCCAACGCTTGGGCCTTCATGGCTATCCTCGTCACATAGACGATGTCAGACTTCGTGAGTAATATTTGCCATTTCGCTAACCTTCCTGTGGGCATAGGCTTCTAGAAAATATACTTTAGCGGATCCAAGCGGGAAATGAGATAAGTAGTATATGAGGACAAATAATGCTTCAATTTCTGGGCCACCCAAGTTAGGGCACAACATGTCTTCTCGAGTTGAGTGTACTTAACCTCATATACTGTAAACTTCTTGCTGAGATAATAGATGGCTTGCTCTTTTCTTCCTGTAATGTCGTGTTGCCCCAACACGCAGCCAAACGAATTCTCCAAGACCGTTAGATAAAGAATTAACGGTCTCCCCGGCTCAGGTGGAACCGATACAGGTGGATTTGATAAATATTCTTTGATCTGGTCGAATGCCTCCTTGCATTCCACCGTCTATCGCAGCATCCTTCTTCAGTAGCCGAAAAATGGGTTCACAAGTTGCCGTGAGTTGAGCAATAAATCTGCTGATGTAATTCAACCTTCCCAACAGACTCATTACTTCTGTCTTGTTCTTCAACGGTGGTAAATCTTGGATAGATTTGATCTTTGATGGATCCAGTTCAATACCTCGCCGACTGACGATGAATCCTAACAACTTTCCCGATGGAACACCAAATGCACATTTGGCCGGGTTGAGCTTAATATCATACCTTCGAAGTCTTTGGAAAAACTTCCTTAAGTCTGCTACGTGGTCTTCCTGATGCTTGGACTTTATGATCACATCGTCTACGTACACCTCAATCTCTTTGTGAATCATGTCATGAAACACAGTGGTCATTGCTCTCATGTATGTCGCCCCAGCATTCTTCAAACTAAATGGCATTACCCGGTAGCAATAAGTTCCCCACAGCGTAATGAAGGCTGTCTTTTCCGCTTCTTCCTCATCCATCAGAATCTGATGATACCCAGCATAGCAATCTACAAAAGATCCGATCTCACGTCCGGCGCAATTGTCGATCAAGATATGGATGTTGGGTAAAGGAAAGTTGTCCTTTGGGCTTGCCCTGTTCAGATTGCTATAATCGACACACACCCTGATCTTCCCATGTTTCTTTGGCACCGGCACCATATTAGCCAACCAATCAGGATATCGAGTGACACGAATAACCTTTGCTTGCAGCTGCTTGGTTACTTCCTCTTTAATCTTCACACTCATATCCGTTTTGAACTTCCTTAATTTCTGCTTGACGGGAGGGTATGCCGGGTCAGTGGGCAATTTATGAACCACCAAATTTGTGCTTAACCCTGGCATGTCATCATATGACCATGCAAAAACATCTTTGAACTCAATAAGTGTTTTGATCAATTCCTCCCTGATATTTGGTGCAATGTGGATGCTTATTTTAGTTTCTCTGATATCGCCGGCATCCCCTAAATTGATGGCTTCTGTGTCATTTAAGTTGGGCTTGTATTTTTCTTCAAACTGGCTTAACTCCCTGTTTATCTCCTCGAATGCTTCATCCTCATCGTATTCCGATTCATTATCATAATCGACCTCTTGTATGGTTAGTTCGGAATCAGATTGATCTTTTAGACTAGGTTGAAGATCCGTTGTGCATGCCATGTCGTTAGAACCAGTATGAAAAGAACTGTTCAGAAAAAGAAACGAAGAAAACAAAATTAAAAATAACATATAAAATCAGAAATAAAGAAAAAACTTTTCGTTTTATTGAATTATGGGATAACAAGGTTTCACACTTTATTGAACACAATAAAAAGGAATCTGGATTACAACCCTGGAATAATCCAGAAAACAGAAAAGGAAAATCAGAGCCAACTACCAGGACTCCCTCCGAGTAGGAAGAGGAGTAGCTATTCAATTGTTGACCTTGGCCTTAGGACCCATAAATTGTATGTATGCCTTACTAGAACCCTCTCCAGCTTCTATCATGTTGATATCTGCGAACATTATTTCAAAGCCCTCATTCAAATCTCCATCTGACCCTATCAAGGGTCCAAAGACTTCCGGGACTGGCAACTTTCTGCACCCTGCTTTGACAAATGATCTAGACAGGCGTGGGATTGGCTTAGGAAGGACCCAGACTCTTTTCTTCATTTTGCGGGCCCGTTTTACATCCGCTGCGGTAGGTTTGAATCCCAACCCAAAAGTATCCAAGTTCTTAGGCAAGGAAACTGGCTGGATCATTCCCTGCAGATCAATCCCCAGACCTTTCCCTGGTACAAACCCACTATTCAACATTTCTGAGGCTATCATGAAGGTTGCAGCTGTGATTCTGGGAAGTGGAAGGCCCCCACCCTCAGGAATTTTGTCTACTGAGACTGCGTCGAAAACCTGATAAACCCATGGGCGCTTGTTATCGTCGATTTCTATGAAGGGCACAATAGCATCACTGACGGCATGTGTGCCGTCATCCCCATGTACCACAATCTCTTGTCTATCCAATTCAAATTTGACCATTTGATGTAGTGTAGAAGGCACTGCTTTAGCTGCGTGGATCCAGGGTCGTCCCAACAAAAGATTATACGACACCGCCACATCAATCACTTGAAATTCTATGGTGAACTCGAATGGACCAATGGTTAATTCCAGTACGATATCACCCACTATGTCAGTACCGCCCCCATCAAAACCTCGAACGCAGACGTTGTTCTTGTGGATCCTATCATCAGCAACCTTTAGTTTGTTCAGAGTGGCCAAAGGACAAATATTGGCACTTGACCCATTATCAATTAGTGCTCGAGTGACCACCGATTCTTCGCATTTTACCGTCAGGTAGAGTGCTCTGTTGTGTTCAGTACCCTCTACCGGTAACTCATCGTCAGAGAATGTTACTCGATTTACTTCGAAGATTTTGTGCGCTATTTTCTCCAAATGGTTCACTGAGAGCTTGTCCGGGACATAGGCTTCGTTCAGAATCTTCATTAAAGCCTGACAATGATCGCTTGAATGGATTAACAAAGATAGCAACGAAATCTGGGCATGGGTCTTCCTCAACTGCTCTATAATTGAGTAGTCTTGTGCCTTCATCTTCTTTAAAAACTCCTCTGCTTCTTCCTCCGTTACGGGCTTCTTTATTGTTACAGGATTGACCCTTCTCAATTCTGCGGGAACAAAACATCTTCCCGAACGAGTTAGTCCCTGAGTTTCGCATACTTCTTCTACCACCTCCTTTCCCTTATGCATCACTGTCACTTGACTGTAGCTCAACGACACAGCTTTCTCACTTGTTACCGGCAACTACATGACTGGTCTGATAACAACTGGTTCTACGTGGACCCCCTTTACCACCAACACTGGTGTGCTTGATACTCCCTGCAGTACTGCCTTGGCTGACTCTGGCTTCTTCGCAGCAACAGACGAACCTTTCCCCACTATCACAAATGGCTTGTCATCTACCTTTCCCAACTGTACCACTGCCTTTCCATTGGTCGAATTTTCATTGGGACTGGCACGAATCATCATTACCGTTTGTGAGGATGTTTTAAGTTTCCCTCCTTCGTGCACTAATTCGATCATGTGGGCCTCATGGTGCACCGGTAACGGGTTTTCATTGATGTTGGGTGCCTCTAGTGCCTGAACCTCGATCCTATTTGTGTCAATAAGATCTTGTATGGCAGTCTTCAACTTCCAACACTTCTCAGTATCATGCTCGGGAGCTCCTGAACAATATTCACAGCTTACTGAATGGTCCAGATTTCTGGGAAGGGGATTTGGCAATTTGGGTTCAACGGGACTTAATAAACCTATCTGCCTCAACTTGTGAAACAGAGTAGTATAGGTTTCTCCCAACGGAGTGAATGTTCTCGGCTTATGCATCCTTTCATTTCTGAAAGCCTGATTTCCGCGAAAGCTTGGCCCTGAAGGATTCCTGTAGGCCCTTGGTAGTGGATATGTGTTTGTGGAGGGAGATATGTGTTTTGTGGAGGTGGATATGTATGTTGGGGAGCCAGCGCACGCCATTGCGGACGAGCCGGAGGCTGGGTGTAAGTTTGGGCATGATGGACGGAGAAGTGGGGCTCTTGTGGTGGATAATAGGGTTGTGGAGGGTTGTATGGATAGTGTGGATAATTTGGGTAATGGGGTCTGGTTTGGTAGCGAGGGGTTGGACCTCTTGATCTGGACCAAGTACCTGCTTCGATTGTTGCGACCTCCTCTCTCTTCTTTTTCCCGAGCGCACCTCCCGTGCCGCTTTGGATAGCCTGAGTTGTGGCCTTGATCGCTGAATAACTCATTATCTTGTTGGACCTGAGTCCCTCTTCATCCATGCCGCCCATTTTTACTACTTCATTAAAAGATTTACCAACCGACGTCACCAGGTGACCAAAGTAGGTTGGTTCCAACGTTTGTAAGAAGTAGTCCACCATTTCGCCTTCCCTCATTGGTGGGTCGACTCTTGCTGCTTGTTCTCTCTAACGGAATCCGAATTCCCTGAAACTCTCTCTGGGCTTTTTCTCAAGTTTTAACAGTGTGAGACGGTCGGGGACGATCTCAAGGTTATACTGGAAATGACCTGCAAATGCTTGTGCTAGATCATCCCACGTATACCACCTGCTGAGATCCTGCCTCGTGTACCATTCTAATGCGGACCCGCTTAAACTTTGACCGAAATAAGCAATCAGCAACTCATCCTTTCCACCTGCCCCTCTCATCTTACTGCAGAAACCTCATAGATGTGCCATGGGATCACCATGTCCCTCATATAAGTCAAACTTTGGCATCTTAAAACCTGCCGGCAATTGAACATCGGGGAAGGGACACAGATCTTGTAGGCCACACTAACTTGGCTGCCTAATCCATGCATATTCCTGAAGGATTGCTCCAGGCTTTTCACTTTACGGAGCACTTCATCCTGCTCCGGGTTCTTAGCTGGCCTCTTAGCTTCTGTAGGGAACTGAAGGTGAGGAGTGTAAGTGTATGGCTCGGGTGCTTTGAAGGTGAGTTCAGGAGGATAGTATTGATTGTCTTGAACCTGAAACACTGGTTCATCAGGTGACTTTTGCAACGTGGCGGGTGGAGGTGCCACGAAAATAGGAATAGTTGGTGGGTGAGGGTTTTATTTAGGTGGTGAAGCTTGGGGATTATAGGAAGTTTCCCCCTGATAGTATTGGGTAATGGGGAAGCTCGTTGATGGACTAGTGGAAGGGTGTTCCGGAGTCCGAGCTGGTGAAAGGGTAGGAGTAGGGGGAAGTATTGGTGGTGTTTGTCCCTTAGCCCAGGCTAGGTGCATTCCAGCAATCTCTTATCTCAACCTGTCCATTTCCTCCTTCATCATTTGCATCTCCGTCTTTTCTTCCTCAACACTTTTGTCTGAACCAGACATACTTTCTGGAATGGGCCCTTTTGATCTTGTGTGATAATGGTAATCTGCCAGAACGTTCTAACGAGCTATCTGTTTTGAAATCTCTTTCTCTGGTATGGAACAACAAACTTGTTAGCGTTAGAGCTTAACACATAGTGCAATTTCACATTGGGGAATGCAATGTTCCTAGACAGTTTAACCATTTCTAACATGTTTTGCTTTGATTGCATGCGTCATTCCGGCTTATGTCCTTTCTTTATTCACTTTGCCTCTTCTTTTTATCTTTTAGTGATGGTCTAATCTTATGTAGATTGTCTACGTATCATGTCCCCGCATGAATCAGACCAGGCGTAGTTCTACCATAAGTAAAATAAAGACACAATTTTGCATTCTATTACCAAAATATGCTATTACAAGCTATTAGACTCTACACTATTAACAGTGTTTGATATGAAAAGAGAACAAAGGGATAGACAACAGACTCTTAAAACAAACAAGTGCAGACTTGAACTAGGGATACATCAAAGCCTTGAATTTTGGTGCCCGCGAGGCATCGTTCGACCTTTCCGCGGGTTTTGGCGTCAGGCCTCTTTGCAAGCCTTTTAATTCCTCCATGATCCGGTGGACATAACCCATGACTGAGGCAAAAAGGATATCATGGGGCATTTCTTCACATGCTAGGCACTTCGTGGTGATGTAGCGCCCAATCTCATTGATCCTACCCCTGATTCTATCCCTTTCTATGCACAGTTGTTCTATTCGTTGATTCTTTAGTCCCAATACTCGAGTGTTGTCAATGAGCTGATCTTGGAACCTCTCCATTTGTTCTTCCATTCGGGCTATTGAATCATAGCAGCGTTCCCTGTCTATTCTAGCATCTCGGGCTTGTTTAAGGACCCGATCACTGAGAGTGGAATTTATTTCTCTTAACATTGTAACGCTCCCTTCGTAATCCTTTCTCACTTGCCATAAGTGCTTTTTTCGCGCTGATGTACCTTTTGCCCATCTGGCACGTATTCTTGCTATGCTAGCCTTGGATCTTTCCAAGTTTTTTCGGCTTTCAGCGACCTGATTCCTTAACCCTGCTATCAACTTTTTATCGGCCCGGCTTCTCCGTTGGTTGTCGGCATCCATTTTCATCTTTCGGATCTGAGCTTTGAGGATGTCGCTTTCTCTGGCTAGTTTGTTCTTTTCTCCTTCGTCGGCAGCAACCTGCACTTTGTTCTCAAATTTCAGATCCTTAATCTGTTGTTTCAGCTTGCCTATTTCGGTAAGATATTCCCGCTCTTTGGCCAACCAGTCCCAATGCTCTTGTGAGGACTTGGCAAATTCTTGAATGTGAGGTCTTTTAGCCGGCCTCCCAGACGACATTTCCCCTTTGTACCAAGCCTGATATCCGGGTGAAACTTCCCCTCTTGCCTGATTTAGTACACAAGTATTTGCCTCTAAGTATTGACATTGGCTCCAAATCTGGCGGACCCTTGCTTCAGGAAACTGGCCATCGGAACTGATCTCAATCACCTGGGTGCTTAGATCCTCATCTTTCGGCACTATCTGACACCTCCCAAGTTGCCTCAAAACCCGATACGGCGCATAAGGTTGAATGCTCTTAAGTCCCATCAAGAGAAAATGGGGCCTAGCTGCTGGCATGTATATGACTTCGTTGATCGGTAACCATCCCAGTGTCCACTGTATTTGACTGGCGTTGAGGGTCCTGAAATATGAGGTCCATGCCGAGACTCCTTCAGGTAGGCGGACCTCATTAATTCTGGGGTAGAACTCCTCTATACAGGTCTTTTTAGAAGATCCATGGCTCAGGAACTAGGCTCGGTGACATAGGTGTTCGGTCATCCACATTTGCAATAACAAGTTATACCCTTCAAAAAAGTTTCCTCCGGCTTTGCAGGTCGTGAGAGCTCGGAACATATCAGATACAATCATGGGCGCCAGCGTGCTATTCTTTTGAGTGAGCAAAGTACTGACGACCCCAGCTATCTTTATGTCAATATTCCCGTCTTTTCTTGGGAACACTAAAAGCCCTAAGAAGGTTATCATGAAAGCAACCCGTCTATGTTCATCCCACTTTCGACGGTTACTTTTGCTGCACAACTTGTTTTCTGGCTTGCCGAATCCTCCTATGTGGCCGTATCTTTGGTATATGAAGCTCAGAGTGCAAAAACCTTTTGCCAAGTCAGGGTTATGGATTGTTCTGACTATCTTTAATGAGTACAAAAACCGGTGCACCGCTACGGCTCTTGGAGCAACCAGGTATTTATGCCTCAATGGAACTTCAGCACTGCCAATGTATCCTGCTATTTCCTCTAAAGTTGGGGTGAGTTCAAAGTCCGAGAAGTGGAAGACATTGTGCGCAGGGTCCCAGTAAGGGACCAGTGCCCTTATAATATCCCCTCGAGGCTTGATATCCAACAAACTCGTGAGACCTTTCAGATGTTTCTTGATTTCGTCATGCCCTTCTTTGCCTAAATCATTCCACCATAGCCGCAACTGGAGGGGGATTTTATTCATGGTTGAAAAAGGTTCAATTTGAGTCGTGCTCATTCTGCACATTTATTAATATTATTAAACAAAAGAAAATTTATTTGACTTAAAATGATTTGATCACTTTTCCTAAAAAAAATAGATCTTCCGAACACGACCTTTCAGCACTTTAGGGACAAAGATTTTAAGGTTCTGTGAGTTAACCAATAAAAAAAAAAATGACAGAAGTGGCCGTTTATACAAAGTCAGCCTTCCGGCGTTCCTTTTGGGAACATTTGACTATTTTTGATATAAACGGCATCACCCGACTCTATGACAGAAAATTAAAATTTTGGCATTTTTTTTTGGCTATTTTTTACAAAATGGGAGGTTGGACCCGACGAGGGTTTCCTACGTATCTCATGCCCTGTGAGAATCAAACCGGCGTAGTTCGCCTATAAACTGAACTTTGTAAACAATATTCCTTTCTTTCCCAATAAATCAAACTTTAAAAAAAATTCAAAATTTTAGCAGGGTTTTGACACTACTTGGCCATTGTTTTTTTTTTAAAATAAGTAGTTATCTCCCTACACTGCTATATACTCCTTTTTTCGTTTTTTTTTCACAATTTTTCACAATTTTTTTTCAAAAATTTCCTATTTCAGAAGCCAATCAGCATGCAGATCTGAAGCAAATAAATGTGCAAAACAAACAAGATGCAGCAGGATGGTCTTTTTCATTTCAGGTTGCTTGTCCTAGACGGACCCAACCCCTGTGTTGAGTCCCCTAAGCCAAATGCAACATGATGCAAATAAACGTTCCTACTAGGGATCCGACATGAAGTTCAAGTTATTCTAGGTTCGACCTGGGTATATGTTCTAGACAGTGTACCCGAGCGGACAACTTGAGTTGAGGAAGGAGTTCCTTTCCGGGAACCAAAAGGCCAGCCGGCTTAGAAACTTTCCGAGCCTCTTTTATTTAGGGTATGACACTAACAGAATAGGGAGTCTCAACCAGTAAGCACATCCCCGGAGGTAAGAAGAGAAGGGTTTCGGCACAGTTTATATGTACAGTTCAAATAATATCAAAGCAGTATTAAGCACCATTTTGCATATTAAGCACAGATCATATGAGAAATCAGATAATAAAGCCAAAATACAACAATTTATCAAGCTCGAATTTCTAACCGTGAACCGGTGGTTCTGGGCAAAGTTACCTCCCCAGCAGAGTCGCCAGAGCTGTCACACCTCCTTTTTCCTACCCCGTAAGGGTATAAGGGAGTTTTTCCAATTAAAGGACAATCGAAACGGGATTTGTTTATTTAATTCAGAGTCGCCACTTGGGAGATTTATGGTGTCCCAAGTCACCGGTCGAATCCCGAATCGAGGAAAAGATTGACTCTGTTTAACAGTCCGCGAACCAGAAATCCGGATAAGGAATTCTGTTAACCCGGGAGAAGGTGTTAGGCATTCCCGAGTTCCGTGGTTCTAGCACGGTCGCTCAACTGTTATATTCGACTTATTTATCTGATTTTTAACAATTAAGAACTTATATGCAAATTTTAACTTTGAACCGCTTTTATCAATTTTATTATTATTGTTATTATTTTACGGAGAATTGTAACATTGTGAAAACGTATTTAGAACCACGTCACAGTCAATGCACCCGTGGTTATTGACACATTTTGACTCCGTTGAGATTTGAATTTGGGCCACATGAATGCACACCCCTATTTAGGAAAATAAATTATTAAAGACGCGCCTAAAGCGACTAGCGTATTGTTGTTTTGGGAGGAGGCCGTGAAAATTCACTAGACGGCCAACTCCAAAGTCTATCCGGTTATTGAGTCATTTTATTGAGGGCCCCGCAATTTGCGATTTACTGTGGCGAGGCACGCCTCCTTTATTTTAAGGATATCCTAAAGTGACTACATTTCTATTTAAATTATTCTCTAAGAATAAAATAAAGATCCTAATTAATTACGAGCTTAAAAATAAGAAAAACGTAACATACTACTTGCCAGATTAAGACAAATATTAATGAAAAGGAATTTTATTAAAAAAAAACAAAATTCGAAATTGTAAATAAAATACGAAATTCGCCAACTAATATTCAAAAGAAATCAATTATAGCTAGATTAAAAGCTCGCATTGTTATAAAAAAAAATTATTGGAATTAATTATTCACAACCATTTGAAACTAGATTTAACCATAATTACTAAAGCTTATTAAAAAGTTTATTAAACTTAAACGTTGATTCATCTTGCTCAAGCTCGCATCTAATGGATTAATGTTCTTAACCTTGCTACGTTGAGTCACACATTAAAAGCATCAAGCATGCTGATTCTACGAAATTATTCGCCTAATATTTGCGGATCTTAGTTATTAACAAGATTCAAAGATTAAAAAAAAAACTCAAATTGTTTTTATTCCAATATTTGCAAATTCAAATCTAGATCTTTACTAACCCTTCCCCCCAAAATTAAATCGATTTCCCATATTGACTATTTACCAATTTTGATTTGAATGCGATCTCAAACTAAAAAATTAACGAAAGCCGAAACTAATACTTATGGTGTTCATACCGACACCCATCCAATAGTTCCGCAATTTAACGCTTCACATTATACAAAATTCTATCATTCATATAACATGAAACATATAATGAATATCTAACTAAAAATACAAATATTCTATAATTAGAAGCATAAATCTTCTGGCCATTTCATTTCAGCTTCAATGCATATGTCAAAATGATTCAGAGTAGTGTACCTGGTGTTTGAATACAAGGAAAGGAAGAATAGGATCAGCAAAGTAGTATGTAACACAGCAACAGCAACAAATAACCAGTAATATCCAACAAACGGAACACCTAGTGACAGATTAGAAAACCGAACAAAATCCAGCAATAACCAGTGAAGTAGTAGCAAATAACCAATTAAACTCGAGAAATAAACCACATGAAAATCCAAAAACACCAATAATAATCAACGGGAAAGAACAAAGTGAACTTATTTTTTTTTAATTGAAAGACCAGTTAATGTTTAACCCTTAATTCTCTCTTAATGTTCAGAAAATTCTTTCTTTTAAACTCTCTTCAAATTCGAATCCCTAAAAATCCTTTAATATTTTTCGAATTTTTCTCTCTCTATTTTCAGATCATTCTTCTCTCTTTTTTCCCTCTATATTTTCTGAATCCTCCTCCCTATTTATTTACAAACCTCCAGCATTTAAAACTAAAAATCTCACTATCTTCTACCCATTCCCCTTTAACTTCCCACTACTTAATATTTTATCCCCCACTATATTAAATAAATACATTATTTCCCACTAACCCATATCTTTTCTTTAATTAATTCCATTATTCCCCACTACCGCATGCTTTGTCCCCCACTACATTAAACAATGTATTAATTCCCCACCATTATGTCTTGTCCCCCACTACGTATTATTTTAATATTATTTAATATTTAGTGGGCAAAGCACTCATTAATTATTTTTAAGACTCATTTAAAATCCCGAAAATGCCCTTGAAAATACTGCAATTTACCATTCTACCCCCATCAGCTATAACCAATTCGCCTTAATCAATCTAATCAAAATACAACAGCTATAACCAATTTCTAATCAAATTTTGTCAACAAATTTAGGCTAAATGATGAACAACAAAGAACAACTGGAATTATTTTGACTGAACAATATTCTTTAACAACACATATACTTTCAGATTCAATAACATTAACAAATTGAACATAACAAACAAGTAGATTCAAATTTCTAAATTCAATAATCACTTGAACTTCAAATTAAATCCAACAACATTACAACAAAAATGAATGACTCAAACTAAATCAAAAAATTAAAAACCAAAACATAAACTCACATTAAATCACCGGATTAAAAACGAACTTCAAACAAAAATTAACACGAATTAAATCTAAATTAAACAACAAAGATGGATGATTCAAGCGATCAAACTAACATTCTTCTATATTAAAACTAAACCAAAACAAATGAATAAAAACAAAAATGAATGAATAATCAAGAAATGATAAACAACGAACAAGAAAAGAATCAAACATATACTGATTTCAAATCCGAAAATATCAAACAAAATACGGAAGAAATGAAACTTAAACCAACTAACTGGAAATGAACAACGACGAGCTCGAACGGAAACGGACAACTCGAACAAACAACCTCGACATACCGGATCTCGACGAACAACGAAAACCCACCTTCCTTTTAACCTTGACGAACTCAAAACGACAAACGACGACCTCGGCGGATTGAAACTAAAGATCGACGAGCAACAGGTTGTTTGTGGTTGAGCAGCGGCAGCCACAGCCACGGATGCTGAACAAAGAAGAAGAAACATCGAAGGTGGTCGACGAGCAGCAGAAGCGACGCTACTCAACTGGTGGCGGGCGATGGAGGCGAAGATACTCGTTTGGAAGTGACGACGAGAGAAACTAGACGAAACACGCTGGTTCGTTCAGTTTTTGCAACTCGACGGACGGACTGTTGTTGCATCGCTCGTTCATGGCTGCTCGGAGATGGAGTCGACGAGAGGGAGCGGATCGTCTGGTTTCCATGGCGGACGGGGAGGCTGGGCTACTGGTGGTCAGCTGGACGTGAGGGAGAAGGTAGTTGAAGACGAAGCAGCAGAAGCAGCAGCCAGGGCGACTCTTCTAGAGCTCGACGGGACGTGAGGACTGCCATGGATGGCGACTATGTGTGTGCGTGTCGAGCAGCTGGTCGTGGGGCTGTTGTGAAGAAGAAGAAGACGCGCAGCCATGGGAGCTTGACGAGCTCGTCAATGGCGGATGTTGTTCGTCGATGAAGACGAAGCTTGGGCAGCAACTGGTCGAAGAAGAAGAAAACGCACAGCCATGGGAGCTCGATGAGCTCGACAATGGCGGATGAGGGATGAGGCTATTTGGAGTGATCTGACGAGGAAGGGAGGTCATGGGGCAGCCATGGGAGGGGTCTTTTGGAAGCTTGAAGAAGAAAAGAAAGAGGGCGGGGGGGGGGGATGGTTTCTTTTAGGTTTAGGGTTTGTTTTGTGAAATGAAAAAAGGGAGATAGGGGTGTTGGGTCTTTGGGGTTATGGAATGGGTCGACCCGGTTTGAAATGGACCGGGTCGTAGGGGAAGGCTGGGCATTTGGTTTAAAATTTGAAGAGAAGGCCCAATCTGATTTCTTCTATTTTTGTTCTTTTCTATTTATTCAATTTCCTAATTAATAAAGCTAAAAATGCTAAGATTAAATTATAAAACCCAAAATTATCTTAAAATACTAATTAACTCCTAATAATAATTATCACCCAAAATTAAACATCAATAAAAATAAAATCACACAATTTAGATATTAAAGGCTAAAAATGCAAAAGATGCCTATTTTTGTAATTTTCATTCTTGTAAAACAAACTTAATTACTTATAATTGTAAACTTAAATCCTAAACGCAAATGCGTCGTATTTTTATATTTTTTATTAATTTAGCAAATAAACATGCATAGACAAATGCAAACAATACTCACAACAATTGCAAACAAACAAAAAATTGTTTTATTTTTTTGGATTTTTTTTTGGAGTAATTCTCATATAGGTTAAAAATCACGTGCTTACAAACCCATCTTTCGACTATTCAAGAAAGATGCTGCGATTGAATGGACGGCGGAATGTCAGGAGGCATTTGACCAGATCAAAGGATATTTATCAAATCCACCTGTGTTGGTCCCACCTGAGCCGGGGAGACCATTAATTCTTTATCTAACGGTCCTGGAGAATTCGTTTGGCTGCGTGTTGGGGCAACACGACATTACAGGAAGGAAGGATGGAGCAAGTCATCTACTATCTTAGCAAGAAGTTTACAGTATATGATGTCAAGTACACTCAGCTCGAGAAGACATGTTGCGCCCTAACTTGGGTGGCTCAGAAATTGAAGCACTATTTGTCCTCATATACTACTTATCTCATTTCACACCTGGATCCATTAAAGTATATCTTCCAAAAGCCTATGCCTACAGGGAGGTTAGCAAAATGGCAAATTTTGCTCACGGAGTTTGACATCGTCTATGTGATGAGGACGGCCATGAAAGCCCAAGCGCTGGCTGATCACTTGGCTGAGAATCCTGTTGATGAAGAATACGAGCCGTTGAGGAAGTATTTTCCTGACGAGGAAGTAATGCATATAGATGAGTTGGAATTACCAGAGGAACCAGGTTGGAAGCTTTTCTTTGATGGAGTCGCAAATGCGAAGGGAGTTGGAATAGGAGCGGTACTTATTTCTGAAACAGGACGTCATTATCCAGTTACAGCTCAGCTGCGATTCTATTATACCAACAACATGGCTGAGTATGAGGCATGCATTTTGGGTCTGCGACTAGCTGCAGACATGGATGTCCAGGACGTTTTGGTCTTGGGAGACTCGGACCTCCTGGTGCATCAGATTCAGGGTGAGTGGGAAACACGGGATTTGAAACTCATACCATATCGACAATGTTTGCACGATCTGAGCAAGCGATTCCGATAAGTGGAGTTCAGACACATCCCGAGAATCCACAATGAGGTTGCCAATGCATTAGCCACTTTAGCATCAATGTTGCACCACCCAGATAAAATTCATGTTGACCCATTGCACATTCAGGTTCGTGATCAGCATGCTTATTGCAATATGGTAGAGGAAGAAGCGGATGGCGAGCCATGGTTTTATGACGTAAAGGAGTACCTTAGGATGGGGATATACCCGGAGCAGGCCACCGGAGATCAAAAAAGAGCCATTCGGCGATTGTCGAGTGGATTCTTTCTCAGTGGAGGAGTGTTGTACAAAAGAACCCCAGATTTGGGATTGCTGAGATGTATAGATTCCAGTGAAGCCGCCACAGTTATGACAGAGGTGCATGTTGGAGTTTGCGAGCCACATATGAGCGGATATGTATTGGCGAAGAAGATTCTTCGAGCGGGGTATTATTGGCTCACTATGGAGCATGATTGTATCAGTTTCGTGCGGAAATGCCATCAATGTCAAATACACGGAGATTTGATTCATTCTCCGCCGACAGAATTGCATACGATGTCAGCGCCCTGGCCATTTGTTGCATGGGGCATGGATGTCATTGGACCTATTGAGCCGGCAGCTACCAACGGTCATAGGTTCATTCTGGTTACCATCAACTATTTTACTAAGTGGGTTGAAGCTAAAACTTTCAAGTCGGTAACCAAGAAGGCAGTGGTGGATTTTGTTCACTCCCATATCATCTGTAGATTTGGGGTCCCAAAAGTGATCATCACGGATAATGGTGTTAATCTTAACAGCAATTTGATGAAAGAGGTATATCAACAGTTTAAGATTGCACACCGCAATTCTACCCCATATCGTCCCAAGGCAAATGGAGCAGTTGAAGCAGCCAACAAGAACATCAAGAAGATATTGAGGAAGATGGTGGAAGGGTCCAGACAATGGCATGAGAAATTACCATTTGCATTATTGGGTTATCGCACTACTGTTCGGACTTCAGTAGGGGCCACTCCCTATTTGTTGGTATATGGAACTGAAGCAGTAATACCGGCAGAAGTTGAAATTCCATCCCTTCGGATTGTGGCTAAAGCTGAGATCGAGGATGACGAGTGGGTCAAAACCCGTTTGGAGCAGTTAAGCTTGATTGATGAAAAGAAACTGGCAGCTGTGTGTCATGGCCAGTTATATCAAAAGAGAATGGCAAGAGCATACAACAAAAAGGTACATCCCCGAAAGT
Source organism: Nicotiana tabacum (assembly GCF_000715075.1). Classification (NCBI taxonomy): domain Eukaryota; kingdom Viridiplantae; phylum Streptophyta; class Magnoliopsida; order Solanales; family Solanaceae; genus Nicotiana; species Nicotiana tabacum. The sequence continues at coordinate 2,990,443 of NC_134080.1, read as the reverse complement.
TTGAAGTGGACCAGCAAGTGTTGAAATGCATCCTCCCACATCAGGCTGAGGCAAAGGGCAAGTTCGCCCCGAATTGGCAAGGGACATTCATTGTAACTAGAGTATTGTCCAATGACGCTTTATGTTTAACAGATATCGACGGGAAATGCGTCGACATGGCTATCAATTCTGACGCAGTTAAGAGATATTATATATGATTTCTTTTGCTTGTAATTGTTGTTTGCGGTTGGCATTTATCGGAGAATGAAATGACGGAGGAAATTCTTTCTTCTATCCAAACACTTAATCCTTTGCTTCCCCTTTTAAGCCTTATTTGTTCTTTCATATCCCTATTTTGGAATTAGTAATTAAAAGAAAAAGAAAAAAGAGAAACAATGATAATAAAGACAAAAGAAAAATCACAAGAAAAACAAAGGAATTGGGAACTACGTTTGACCTGATTCCTCAAAGAAGGATACGTAGGCGCCTCACGGCTCGGTCATAGGGTAACAAAAAATAAAAATCCCCCAAGCAAGAAAAACTAGGGCAGAAGTTTGTGTTTATAATTTTGGGAGAGAAAGTTGATTCCAAGAGTTGTAATGTTTTACCCATCAAAATTATTTTGAACCTCTTGTTACCCATTTTCTTTTAACCATACACAAAAACCCATATTGATGTCCAAAAAAGACCTCCCGATCAGTATCTGAGAAGTGCTAAATCAATGCAAACGGAAGTCGGGAATAACACTTTGATCCCCAACAAAAGAAGAAGATCATAAGCTGGAAATGAATTGATAGCCGAAAGAATCCCCCAACAGAGAGAGTCATATCGATAGCACTCCGATCCCCAGCTGAAAAACAAAATAAAATGAGAGAGTCTTATCGGTGAAAACCTTTACAGGCACCGTAAGGCGACGGGAGTTGAGAGAAATGAGAGAGTCTTAATAGTGAAAACCCCTCGAAGGGCACTATGAGGCGACAAGACAAGATTGGAGGAAAGGATCCGCATTTGGCAAAGAGTTGAGTGCCTGTTTATCCCCAGCAACATGAGGTCGTCCGAAAGGTTGATTGATACAAATAGACTGGGTTGATTAATCCGGAATGCGCGACATGATCGTTGGGATCGGTTATATCATTCAAATAAGTTCTTTTCTTTCCTTTCCCCCAGCATTTGTTCAGAAAGACTTCTTCTTTTTCCTATTTTTTGAGATCATCACTTTTTTATTTCTTGGTTTTAAAAAAAAAACTTTACTTCCCCGGCAGTTGTTTTTGAAAAGGATTTTCAGAGCTTACTACCAGTAGCCAAAATAACACCAAACAAAATGCAAATAGGACAAGCCCAAAGGACAAGGCGGCAAAGCGAAAAGAGGTTGGTCTCAAGAACAAATGATGAATGGGTCTAGACCCCAAGAGGGCAAAATTTCCAGGGGAAGTTGGAGAAAACGGAAAGGCAACGGTTAAAAGGTTCTGAGGATCCCCAGCAGACTTGCAAGACAAAGGGACAACTCCAATAGATTCTCGACCAAGCTCCACAATGGTCGGATAACGCAGAGCGGGAAGGAAGAGAAGAGAAGAATCATCCCCAGCAAGAATGTCAGCCCCAACGAGTTTTATAGCAAAGCAAGGAAAAGAAAAGAAGAACCATCCCCAGCAGAGAAGGCACGACAACTCGCCCCGTTTTAAACTAACAAATTTTTCTTTGATTTGAAGCATGGAAGGGGGGATATTACTGACAGCAGAAAGACAGGGTCACCAAGAAGATTATCAAACTGAAGCAGAAAATTTTCGTTCGTTTCGAAATTTTCCGAGAAGTCTAACACAGGTTTGAGAAAAGCGATATCCCCAACAATTTTTCGGGAGAAGGCAAAACGAGGTTTAAAGAAGGCAATGTCAGGAGGAAGGTAACACGAGTTTTAAGGGAGATAGTCTTCGAAGGAAGAATGTAAACAGAGAAACGGTTTGCAGGGGAATGAAACATCAGTCTTAAGGGAAGTAGTCTTTGGAGGAGTAAGATAACACATTTTTGAGAAAATGTTACCCCCAGCAGTTCGCCTAGAAGACAGTACAAGTTTGAGGAAAGTAGTTTTAGAGAAAGATAATTCGGGACAGAAGGAAAAGGGTTGATAGCATCCCCAGCAGGAGTAGCGCAACCAACCACCATGATTAAACTCACAAGTTTCCTCTGTTTGAAACATGGATGGAAGCTAGGTTCATATCAAAGCTTGGGGAGGCATTTCCTCCTAAGTCTAGTTTTACCCATAGGTGAGGCATTTCCTCCTAAGTTTATTTTACTCATAGGAGAGGCATTTCCTCCTAAGTTAGTTTCACCCATAGGAGAGGCATTTACTCCTAAATTTAGTTTCACCCATAGGAGAGGCATTTCCTCCTAAGTTTAGTTTTACCCATAAGAGAGGCATTTCCTCCTAAGTTAGTTTCACCCATAGGAGAGGCATTTCCTCCTAAAGTTAATTTCACCCATAGGAGAGGCATTTCCTCCTAAGTTTATTTCACTCATAGGAGTGGCATTTCCTCCTAAGTTTATTTCACCCATAGGAGAGGCATTTCCTCCTAAAGTTAATTTCACCCATAGGAGAGGCATTTCCTCATAAGTTTAGTTTCACCCATAGGAGAGACATTTCCTCCTAAGTTTAGTTTCACCCATAGGAGAGGCATTTCCTCCTAGGTGAAACTTTTCCTCCTAAGTTTAGTTTCACCCATAGGAGAGGCATTTCCTCCTAGGTTAGTTTCACCCACAGGAGAGGCATTTCCTCCTAAGTTTAGTTTTACTCATAGGAGAGGCATTTCCTCCTAAGTTAATTTCACCCATAGGAGAGGCATTTCCTCCTAAGTTTATTTCACCCATAAGAGAGGCATTTCCTCCTAAGTTTATTTCACCCATAGGAGAGTCATTTCCTCCTAAGTTTAGTTTCACCCATAGGAGAGGCATTTTCTCCTAAATTTAGTTTTACCTATAGGAGAGGCATCTCCTCCTAAGTTTGTCTCACCCATAGGAGAGACATTTCCTCCTAAGTGGGTTTACTCTCATTATTGCATCAATAGTAAAAGTGGTTCACAATTTGGCTAACAACTCACGAATATTCCTAGTGCAAACTAGGGCAAAAATTTCGTTTGTTTTTGTTTACTTTTGTTACAGGAACCCGACTGGAGAACAGAAGAATACATTTCAGTCTTTATATTTTAAGTGTTGAAATTGGGAGCCCGCCCGTATAATAGAGGAGAATACTCAAAGTTGGAAGTCAGGAGCCCACCTGTATAACAGAGGAATGCATCTCAAGATCAAGTCAGAAGCCAGTAATGCGGAGGGTTACAACAAAAATACCCCCCAGCATGAAGCGCAACAGGAGTCAGAAGGAAGCCCGCGAGTCGAGCCCGAAGTAGAGAAACAGCGGAGGAAACACAAATCAACGAGGCATCAAGGCAAGTAGAGACACAAGAGCAAGACTGAAGATCTAAATAAGATTTTGCAATGCATAGATTATAGTTTAGTCTAGTTTCTTGTTTTCTTTCAGCATGATGTAATAAGGAGGTCAGTAAGTAGCGGTAACAGCAGTAACAGTAAATCCACAGCTCCATGGTAGTCCCAGCTACCAAAACTTCCCGAACTACATTAACCTGATTCCCCTTTAGCCAGGGATATGTAAGAAACCTTTGAAGCAAAGGTTCAGTTAAATCCCTTTCAAAAAATGCTTCACACGGAGTATTCCAACGGGCAAAAATCACTCGTATCCGCTCACTTTATCTTTGCACGAAAACTCTTTGTGTTTTCGGACAAAGAGGGGCAGCTGTGAGCACGTGATTTTTGCTTCACGTAAATCACTCCAAAAGAAATCAAAAAATAAAGCAAGTTGCCTTCGGGTACAATTTTGAGAATTTGCGTGACATTTTGGGTAATTATTTTGTCCTTAAAAGTTTACCTTGTTGTAGTTAATTAAAAAAAATACAAAAATACATGTTGCATGCATATTTAGGATTTAATTGTGCATTTAGGAATTAATTAAATCATAATTTGGTTTTAAAAAGAAAATCACAAAAAATATGCATTTTTCATTCTATTTGTTGTCATTGTGTGATTTTATTTTAATTAAATATTTTAATTTGTGTGTTATTTGTTGTTAAGTGTTAATTAATATTTGTGTAGTTTAATTTTGGTTTTACAATTTAATTAGGAATTTTGTGTAAATTAGAAATTAAAATAAGAAAAAAAAGAAAAGGTTGAAAAAGTAAAGGAAACTGGATTGGGCTGGAATTTTAAAACCAAAACTCAAGCCCAATTCATTTTAAATAACCCAGTCCGGTCCCCTGATCTCTATGACCTCACCAAACGACGTTGTTCTGGCCTATCAGATATGGACTGTTGATCAAACAGATCTAACGGTCCAGTTCACCTCCCGTCTAAGTTGAAATGACGCCGTTTAGGCGTGTTTAATCAGAGCCGTTCATTTCATTTAATCCAACGGTCTCAAGCATGCCCCTATACCCGACCCATTTATGAATGAAACCGACCCAATCATCACTTAACCAAACGGCACCATTCCACATTGAGTGAAAGATCCTGGCCATCGATCTCACTTCATCCAACGGCCAGGATCAAACCAACCCTTACCTATATAAGGCTCGTCTCTCACCCCATGCCCCCAAACCAACCCCCCTTCATCTCATGTTCATCATCGTCTCTCGGAGACGAACCCTTCAAACCTTAGCCGCCTTAGGACTCCTTCGCCTGAAACCCGGCGGCATCTACGCCACCGGTCACCCCTTTAACACCATAGCACCTCCTTCACTCCCTGAACCCAAATCCCTTACTCCCTTGGCTCGAATCAGCCCCTAACTTCATTTATCTTCAATCGAAGATTCGAGCCAAGACTCAACCCACGCCAAACCATCCCAAATTGATATCTAACACTCCCCCGGCCCCCCTTAGGCCTAAACCAACGAAGGTTGGGTTCGAATCTGACCGGAGCTGGACGAATCCCAAATCAAACCACAAAGAACCCCAAAAGACCAAAGGTTGAGATCTGTCCAAATTAAAGGACGATGTGGGGTCTAATAGACCTTAATCGAGATGTTCTCAATTGAGGATACTTCGATTAAGGTCCGTTCGACCTAAAAATGGTCAAGTCCGAGTTCGAGCCTGGGTCAGTTTGATTTCGAGTCCCTAAGGTAACTTTTCCCTTTCTTTTGTTCTTCTATGATTTTTATATGTTTTCATGTTTAGTTTAGTTTATTTTTTTATTTTTATGTCAAGTCTGTTGATCTCCAGACCTTTTATTTGGTCGAAACTTTCTTCTGTTCGTTTGAATGTTCTTTAAACTATACAATCAATACGAACAAGTTCGTCGATTAGTTAGTTTCGTATAAAGTCCCGGTTTTGTCCAAAGCCGCTCGAATCGCCTGTTAGCTTGTGTGTTTATTGATTGTTTGTTATCTGTTATAGCTTGTATAGTCGGTTAAATAAGTGTCGTCAATTAATTTGTTTAAAAATTAGAGAAAACATGATAGTAGTTCATTGATGTTCTACATGTATGTTTACCAGTTCTACATCTGCTATGCTAAACTTGTAATGAACCTGTTGATATGTTCAGTTTTGTCTTTGAACTAGACTGCTCGTTCATTCAGTAATCCCATGTTCTTCATAGTTTGCCATAGAAGCCTGATTGTTACTGCTTCATCGTTTGCTCCCTGTTGATTGTTTGATTTGAGTTGATCAGGATTGGTTCCCAATTCGATCAACTTATTTCATCTGATTGACACCCCTTTGTGATCTGATTTTAAGTTGAACTTAGGCTGAGAATTGGATATAGCTGTAGAAATCTAATAGATCAACCAGAAATCAGTGTTAAGTTTAAGCTTATATAGTTGGTAATTTCAGACAAGTAAGGCTTAGGGTAATACAGTAATACGCAAAGGTTAAGGGGTAATTTGGGAGTTTAATAGGATTTTAACAGGTTGTAAGCTTAAGTTTGCCTAGTGGTCAATTGTTAACCTTAGTTTAATTGTCAGTGGGGTGCATAACATGAGAGCATGGGTTTATTTGAATATTATAACCCCTCCCATAACTCTTGATTAAAACAAATAGAGACAATGCATGCTAGCATGGGGAACCAAATAGTTTACATCAAGAAAAGACACTTAGGAGTGGGGAAGTAGAGGGTATGGGCAGAATAGAGAGGGGAGCCTGTTGCTTGCCTATCTTTGCCTACAAATAGGTTCATTTAGAACAAAGTAAAGGGTTGAACACTAAGATTTCAGAATTAAAAAAAGGGCTCTACTGTGCTGGTTTTGAATCTTCATAAGTCAGAAGATATTGAGTGTGAGATAGGCTGGAATTTGAATCGAAAAGTCTAGAGTTAGAGATCTGTGGTTCTAGGCTGCTTTCTTACAGCTATTTTCAGCATATTGAGAGATAGGAACTGAAAAGAGAAGTCTTTTCTTCACTGCTGAATACAATACTATTATAGCTTCATTGGCCTGTCAATTGTTCAACATTACTGGGTTTTTCAAACTGGTTTTGCTGGGTCTGTTACTTGGTTGACCTGTTAATGTTTCATTGAGTATCCTGGATTTCTGTTTGGTTTTAAAAATCTGCCACTGGGTCCTTTTGTGCTGTTGATTGCTGGTTGTTATTGTTGCTGTTGTTGCGTATGCTATTGATGCACTGATCACTCCTCTTGTTCTTTTGCTTTCCTATACCAGGTACACAACTGATACACTGGTCAATGTAGGCGAAATTTGAAGCATGAATATAAAAAATGAAGAGTTGAAGTTATTTTGAATTCACTTTAGAAATATACTGAACATTAGTTGTATGTACGATAGTTCACTTTCTCTACTAGAACCATGTAGTTGGCTGTGATGTAACTGAACATTTATACATGTCATTTAGTTGGTGAACTCTATGTTTTGCTTTTAGTTTAAAAAAGGGATTGATGGTGTATTCCTTAATATACTGCTATTTCAACTTGCTTGTTAAACAACATGTTTCAAAAGCATAACAGGCCTTAGGTAATTAACTACTAGACAAGTTAAGCTATTTCAATTAACAAACTGCCTAATCTAACTCGCGAGGATATGTTAATTAGATGTTCTCATTTCTACATTTCTGCCTCTTAAATGCCGAATGTATGTAGGATAATGTAACTAGGTAGTAACATGTGAATAAGACGGCCCAGGTTCAGTTTAACATTTCAGACGTTGGACTTGGGTCGACGTTGGCAAACGGACTACCCTTATTGCATCATTTTCAGATTTAACGGATCATGTTCGAAACTCAACCATAACAATTCACAAGAATGCAAATAAATTAGGACCTTTTCTTTCATTTTAGAGACGGATGCAAAAATAGAAAAACATAGTAACTGTAGGATGATCCTTTAAATTAAAAATGAGGCGTGCCTCGCCAAATAAATTACAAGTTGCGGGGCCCTCAATAAATGGGCATAATAAGTGGATAGACTTCGGGATCGGCCGCTTAGTGAACTTCACGGCTTTTTCCCAAAAATAACAACGTGTTAGTCTCTTTAGGTATGCGCTTTAATTAATCTCACCTTCTTAAACTCGGGTGTACATTGATGTGACCCACATCCAAGTCTCAACGAAGTCAAAATGTGTCGACGACCACGGGTATATTGATTATGGCGTGGTTCGAGATACATTTTCACAACGTTGCAATTCTTTGTTAAAATAAGGATAATAATAATAATAAAAGCGGTAAAAGAGTTATAATTTGCATATCAGTGCACAATTGTTAAAATCAGATAAATAAGCCGAATATGACAGTTGAGCGACCGTGCTAGAACCACGGAACTCGGGAATGCCTAACACCTTCTCCCGGGTTAACAGAATTCCTTATCCGGATTTCTGGTTCGCGGACTGTTAAACAGAGTCATTCTTTTCCTCGATTCGGGATTAAACCGGTGACTTGGGACACCCTAAATCTCCCAAGTGGCGACTCTGAAATAAATAAACAAATCCCATTTCGATTGTCCTTTAATTGGAAAAACTCATTCACCTCTTGCGGGGGCGGAAAAAGGAGGTGTGACAAGAACAACCTCACGAAGAGGCAAACACAAGTGACACACTAACACTTGTCTTGTAAAGTTCTCCCCACTAAATACAACTCTCAAACCACTTATGGCTACATTATGGATGCTACTGAATGGAAGGAAGGATCCTCAATTTATAAAAGTCCAAACTTTTTCCTACAAGAAAAATGACTCGCCAAATATGGAAGAATTATATTTTCCTTTTAAGAAAAAAAACCAAATTATGATAAGCATATTATCATTTCCTTCAAGAGATAGAAAAAATAAATATTATAAGAAAATTAGCACAACACCTAACATACTTTCTGTCGGTCTTGTTTGAGTGAATCGACTACTTCATTTTCTTTGCTTTGAAATTTTCAAATATAATCCTTCTAACTTAAGAATTTTATCACTTATATTTTGAGATAATTTAGGTATGCACTAAAAATAGGCCGTTCCACCGCCAAGCATCATAGTGGCATAATGAATTTTTTCTCAGTAATTTCAATTTTTTATGATGCCAAAAAAAAAAAAGGAGAGATAATTAGGTATTGTTTGACATGTTATTCTACTTTCCCTGGATCTAAGAAGATCTTAAATCACGATTGATGACTTTTCTCCAAGACCCACTCAAATATAGGTTTCCTTGGAAAAACAAATCCATATTAGTTTGCTTCTAGAAACTCATCTTTGTATATATAAAGTTGATGATAATATCGTTCTTATTTTATGTGCATCTATTATATATGTCATATTGTTCTAAATTGATTATTATATATGTCATATTGTTCTAAATTGATATTACAATATTTGAACTAATAATACAGGTTCTTTGTCACGTCCCAAATTACTCCCTAGACGTGACTGACACCCAGTTAACACCACCTGCTAGGTGAATCATACTTTCATATTTTAACCATTAATTATGAATATTCAAATAATTTGATAATTTATTTATAAGCAATTAGTATTTCAAAATATTAAATTAAAACTCTAGCTCAATTTTTACACTAGACCATGAAGCATCTAAGAGAATTATAAAAGATATCATATGAATAAATAATAAAGACTCTTTTGGCAGCCTCCACGAACAATGCGGCAGCTCACCTCAATAACTCGACTCTAGCGAACTCGTCAGCTATTAGCTCCGACTTCACCAAGAGTATCTACATAGACATGCAGGTAAGGAGTGAGTTATATGTAAATATAACCCAGTAAGATCCTCGACCCGCCACTCTGAATACCTCTTGAACAAGTGTTAAAAAAAATATAAACACACCACAACACGAATGATATAGTAAATATGATAATTATACAATAACTCAATATATGTGTATCAACAGAGTTATTAAGAATTAACCAACAAGAGCACACACTAAGGACTTATCATAATTGCAGTGAAAGAAATTTACCAATACACTTACGAGTCCACAAAGGCACCACAATCCCTCAAATATATAACAGAGCATACACAATGCCCCAAATATATCAAGAATCATACACAATGCTCGGGTGATGTACAAAGGCATATACAATGCCCCAACGGGCATACATAATGCTCCAACATCATGACGCACAACCGTATCAAACTCAATATCATGGCGCACAGCCATATCAAACTCAACATCATGGCGCACAACCGTATCAAAATTCAACACCATTACTCACAGCCGAATCAAACTCAACACATGGCTCACAGCCGTATCAAGCTATCAAACAACTTATAAAATAATATATTTTTTTATAAAATAATATATTTGCGGCTAGTCTAAGACCACCGATTCTACCAAGCGCACGCTTGTCCCAATACAATTGATGAGGAAATGCATCTGTCCAAGTCTTGTTTGATTGTTTCTCTTAATCTAAAATGTGCATTTGTGTGATAATTTATTGTTTGATTAAGTGAGATCTTCCTTATTTGAAATGACATTAGCTATGTCCATGTCTTTTGCTCTTTGATTGTAAACTTAATCCCACTGTCTGAACTTAATCCATATTAGATCCCTCTGATTTTGTTGCCTGTAGGCTAAGCTTTGTGAATTAGGTTCCGAAAATGGTCGATTGAAACATAGAGTTTGGCGCGTTGGCTGAATAGCTTCATTTGTACCTTTCTTATTTTGCTAATGGAAAATCCTGTTGAAACTTTAGGCTCGTTGTCACTAGATTGAAATTCATGGAGTCAAGATTTAGTCATCTTAAGTATTATAAACTCTTCAGTAGGCATGTCTATTTGTATGAACTCCCGTAAAGGTAATGTTAAAGTTTAGGCAGTCACTGACTTTATTTTGGTATATTCTTCGGATTCACATAGTTTTAGTAATTATGGTACATTGATCTTTCAAACTCATGTGGTTTACGTCAAAGGTTTTAAGTTTGAATAGTTTTCTGCTTGAAACAGAAAGTAAATTTTTATGAGGATGGTGTATTAGTAAATTTTACGATATATGAGTAAAATTTACTCAATGCCACAAAGGTTTTTATGAGTAAATTTTACGTCAAATGCTTCCAACAACTTAGATATATCAGTGATTATGCTAATTCTCTTTAACTAATTTACTACACTTTTCCACAACGGATCCATAATTCATGGCCTTACTTTAATCTCAAAAATAGGAAAATAGTTCATGAACCTTGTAGTTTATTTTAGGTGCGATTAAATAAATCATCGTAATTAGGGGTACGGTTCCCTTGGTATAGTCATGATACATAATCCCCAATTTGGGTGTGCATTTCATGTGACCCGATCATAACAATTTTGAATATTAATAATAAAATAAACATGTCGTGAATCGCAAGTGCATTTCATGTAGCGTGGTTTGCGGTGTGTTCCAAAATGGCAAGGGTACGCCAATGGTAACTTGTTCAAGAAATAATTTCATAAGTCCTAAAAAGCGGTTAAAATAATTAAAAGCGACTATAAAAGTTAAAAATGCACAATAGGTTTAAAACATGTAATAAATCAGATAATTAGGCCAATAATAATAGTTGAGCGACCGTGCTAAAACCACGAAACCTGGGAATGCCTAACACCTTCTCCCGGATTAACATAATTTCTTATCTAAAATTTTTGGTTTTGTAGACTTTTAAATAAAGTCAAAATTTCCTCGATTTGGGATTTAAAATAAATCGGTGACTTGGGACACCAAATAAATTATCTCAAGTGGCGACTCTGAAAAATAAATAAATAATCTCATTTCGAATAATGTCACTTAATTGGAAAAACTCCCTTATATCCTCTCTCGGGCGGTAAAAAGGAGGTGTGACAGCTCTTGTGACTCTACTGGGGATCGAAACCCAGAACTTTGGTTCAGGGTTCAAGAATTCGAGCTTAGAATAACTGTTATAGTTGGCTTGTTTTTACCTGATTTTTACATGTTGAGCCTAATGTGCTAATTGCCGCTTTTTACCGCTTTGATATTGTTTGGACTGTGTATAAATTGTTACGAAACCCTCCTCTCTCTAAGTCTTCTAAATTATCTGGGAGTGTGCACTTCGTGTAACTTCTCTTCTGTTAGAATCATATCCCAATTTTAGAACGAGGTTCAAATAAGTTGCAAAGCCGGTGAAGCTTCTGTATTCCCGGTACGCCGCCCCCCGGCTCGAGATGTCCGCTCGGGTAAGCCAGGTCTAGAACAATACACCCAGGTTTTAAACCTAGAATAACATAGCCTCATGTCGGATCCCTAGTAGGAACGCTTGTTTGTATCACGTGCATTTGACTTTGGGGACTCAACATAGGGGTTGGGTCCGTCTAGGACAGGTGTACCCAAAAATTAAAAGACCATCCTCATGCATCTTATGTGCTACTTGCACATTCGTTTGATTCGGCGTGCATGTTGACCGACTTCTAGAATAGGGAAAGAAAATTAAAAAAAAAAAAAAAATCAAAAAAACCAAGAGTGAGGTAGGTATTTGAAAATCCTGAATCTCTGCCGAAATTATGAAGAAAAAGAAAAGTCATTTCAAAATGAGCCAAAATTTTCAAGTGCCATGTTTCCCTGTTCCGTCAAAACTGGCGAACTACGCCGGTCTGATTCTCACCGGATGTGAGATATGCAGGCAAACCTCATCAGTTCCAACTCCAATTTTAAAAATCCAAAAATATTTTCCTTTAAGTTCCTTCTTTAGAAATCTTTTTTTATAGAAAATTAAAAAAAAAAGCTTTTTAAACTCAATAAAAAAAAGTAGTTTCTTTCTTTCTAAAGTCTCATACAGAAAAAAGAAATAAAAAGAAAAAAAAAACAAAATCAATAAAAAAATCAAAATCTAAAATACGTGTTTCTTTATTTTGAAGTATTTTATTTTTCATAAATTCAAATAAAAAAGAATTAAAAAAATATTTTCCTTGTTTAAAATCTTTCTTTCGTAAATGTCAAAAAGAAATTGAAAAAAAAAATTGAAGTCCAAAAATATTTTCGTTTTTCTTTAGAAGTGTTTTCGTAAAAAAAATAAAAACTCATAAATCCAAAATATTTTCTTAAAAGTCCCTCTTTTGAAAATTAAGAGACAACATCCAAAATTCAAAAATATTTTCTTTTCACTTTTAAAAATTCCAAAGTTCCAATCAAAAGAAAAGGAATTTTTAGAAATTTTTATTTCAAAAACAAAAGAAAAATTAAAATCAAAAATCCAAAAGAAATTAAATATTTCCTTTCTTCTTTTAAAGTATTTTTTTTTAGAAAATTCCAAAAGAAATAAATTCATCAAAAAATAAAAAATCAAAATATTTTTCTTTTGCCTTAAAGCTTTCATGGTCTGAGCTTTATAAAAAGTAAAAAAGAAATATTAGTTTATTTACTCCATTCCCAATCTTTTCGAACTACGCAAGATCCGATTCATGTGGCGTCATGATACGTAGGCAATCCCCATCGGATTCGATCATAGCCATAAAATTAACTGATTGAAGAATAAACTGAAAAAGAAAAGAAAAATTGAGTGGAAAAAAAAGAGTGAAAAAAAAGAGAATGACAAAAATAAAAGAGTGACAAAAACAAAAAAAGGAATAAAAGAGAGTACCAAAAAATAAAAGAGCGACAAAAATGAAATGAAAAAATCAAGAATGATTAAGAGAGGCAGAAATAAAAGAAAATAGGTACATACTGAAAGGGTTAACTAAGGCCGGAATGAAACATGCAACCGTTCAAACACATGGTAGAAACGTTTAACTGTTTAGGTGCATTGCATCCAAACATGTGATTTCCTATCTGTTAAGCGTCTCAAAACTAACAAGGTTGTTGGGTGTGCAAGCTAGCCAGGTTTTGGTGATTGGTTTTGTTGCTAGTCTAGCCTCTCCTCCTTCACAAGATCCAAAGGCACAGATGGCCTCCACAAGCAATCTACCAATCATCGGTCCTGAGGATAGCCCCGACACCGGCTATTCTGCAGCTAGAATCAGCAGTTGCTGAAGAGAATAAGATGTTGCGTCTCCGCATATTGGAAATGTAGGACGCCTGGTCTAATAGTAGGGAACTGCCAAGTGCAATCCCTGGGTTCCCTGAGTTGATCCCCATGTCAAGTGAGGTTACCAAAGCCCCTGTGCCTAACCCGCTCATCCCATGCAGGCACCCTCCAATGTCGTCCAATGTTCCTTGCATGCTTTCTGTGGTTCGCCCTCAGGCGCTAGTTTCTAGAGCACCTCCAATATTGTTCTCTGCAGCACCAGTCTGCACCAGAACACAAGCAACTTTACCACGGCCGTATGTTGAGCCTCCAATGTTCACCTTTTAGCGTCCACAACTTCAATCAAAAATAACATATGTGACCTCGTACTCTTTCATTCAACCTCTGCAATATGATCTCTCGGGGGAGCAAGAAAAGTTGTTAAAAATCCCGAGCAAGAGGAAATGGCTCAGAAGATAAAGAGCCTGGAACAAAGCCTGAAAACATGCAAGGTCTGAGTGGTCAAAAGAGTGTCTCATCCTCTGACCTCTGTATGTTTCCCCATGTCCACTTGTCAGCTGGCTTCAAGATGGCAAAATTTGAAAAGTACAGCGGGCACGGAGACCCGGTGGCTCATCTGAAATAATATTGTAACTAGTTAAGGGGTGCTGGTGGAAAAGAGGAGCTGCTAATGGTCTATTTTGGGGAAAGCCTCACCGGAATCGCTTCTGAGTGGTATACGGATCAAGAAATTACTCATTGGCATATATGGGACGATATGACTCGAGATTTTGTACGCCAGTTCCAATATAATGTGGACATTGCTCCCGACAGAAACTCCTTGTCCAATTTGAAAAAGAAAATCGCGGAAAGTTTCCGCGAATATACTGTCAAATGGCGTGAGCAAGCTGCCAGGGTAAAGCCTCCAATGGACGAAACTGAAATGGTCACGGTTTTTCTGTAGGCCCAAGAGGCTAACTACTTCCAGAACATGATGTCTGTTTTGGGTAAGCCGTTCGCTAAGGCTAAAAAATTGGGGAAATGGTTGAAAAGGGTCTAAAAACGGGATGAATCTTGAGTCATGCTGCTTTTAAAGCCACATCACCAGATGTTCAAAATGGTTCGGAGGGTTTGATGAACAGAAATGGGAGTGGGGAGGGAGCCATGATGGTTTCAAGATCGAGGGGGCCCGCAGGTCATTCAGCCAGTCATATGTGTCTCCTATGGTCACACTACACTATTATCTCCTTCAAGATGATGCTTATGTCTTGGCACCGCCTCCGTATGCGATGATGAGCGCGCAATCTTACACCCAGCCACAACATTATACACAAAACTGAGTTCCACCTCCCAGAAATGCCCATCCTTACCAAGCTCCATATAATCCTCAACCAAATGATCCCCAATACAATCCTCGCCCACGAGAACCTTTCATAAATAATCAGTTCACCCTTATTGGTGAATTGTATTCAAGCTTGTTCCAAAAGTTAATCAGGCTAGATCTATTGTAGGCCAGTGGCCCCGAATCGGCCGAACCTCGAGTCCCCCTTGCACCGAGCTAATGCTAGATGTGAATACCACTCTGGAGCAGTGAGACACGGTACAGAGGACTGTTGGACCCTCAAAAGGGCAGTTAAAGATTTGATTGAAGCTGAAAGAATTGTTTTTCAGGATGAAGAAGCTCTTGATGTGATGAACAATTTGTTGCCTGCACACAACAACGGGCCAATAGTCGGAATGATTTTTGAAGATGAGGAATTTGATCCAACACTGAAGGTCATTGCAGCCATTGCCGAGACAGAAGAAAAGCCAAAAGACTATCGCCAAGCTTGAAAGTTCCCTATCAAATAGGAGTCTCGGTAGCCAGTTTTGCTATTCTTTCTGCGTCCGGATTATCTCAGGGTGTGATCCGGATGAAGATTGTCTTACTTTCCGATGTAAACCCTTCTATCTTCAAAAATTGAAAAAAAAATCAAATGAAATTAAAATTTCATTGTCGAGGAATATCTCTTTTCTTAATCTTGTCACTTTTCTTATTCTCTTTTCAGTTCTGTTAAATGCAGATTTCAATAACATGACATACTTGCGGACTTCATGCCCAGATTCTAAGATGCTTTCAGACTTGGAAATAATGAATCAAGAATTAGATTGCAATGAAGATAAGTTTAAAGAAATAAAACAAAGGGTTGGAAAACCTAAAGGAAAATTGGCTCCAGATTGGAAAGATACATACGTGGTAACAAGAGTACTGCCAAAAGAGTGCGTACTTGGGACACATCGAAGGAGATGTCCCTCGAACAATTGTCAATGCAAATGCGGCCAAAAGGTACTATGTTGGATCCTCTATAAAACATAAATGTTCTCCGGTTGGGATGAAGAAGACTTTCATTCCCGCTAGCCAAACACTATCCACCCTTTGCAAACCCTTTGAGTCATCTACTCTTCTTTGATTACCCTCTTTGGAACTTGAAAGTGTTATTAAAAATGATGAAAAATGAAGTAAAAAATAAAAAGAGAAGAAAAAGAAAAAATACAAAAAAGGAAGAAAAGGGCAAAAAGAAAAAGAGAAGAAAAGAAAGATACAAAAAAAAGGGGGAAGAAACGACAAAGAAAATAAAATGAAAATGAAAAAAAAGAGAGGAAAAGGAAAGGAAAAAGAAAGGGAAAACAAAACAAAACAGAAGAAAATCAAAAACAAAGTTTCCTGAACTACGTTCGACCTCACCCATTACTTTTAACTAAAATTGGTAAATTTACATAGGTAATTATATAAATAGTTAGTTAAATATAGAATAAACACCTGTAACTAAACTCAATTTTTCTTTTTTTGAATTTTTTATTGACGAGCACTCATCAATTTAAAATTCTCGATCCGCCACTGTTTCCCTCTAAAAGAAATGGTGGTTGGTGAGAGGATCCAGTTGTTTTCCTCTTTCTATATGTTGAATTTAGAACCTCAGGTTACAAATGTGAAAGAAACAACATGAAGTGAATGTTGGTATGTGTGTTTGTTCTAAATCCTATTGCTCAATTCTCACTGAACAATAGGCTAAACATAAAGTATACTCGTGACACTGTATAGCCGCTCTCAAAATATATATTTTTTGTATATATATAATTATGTATGTTATATACAAATCTTATACTTTTTTCGGCTACCAAATATAAATAATTTCTGGCGCGGGTTAAAAATGATAATACCCCACCATTTTTGGCAGTCAATTGTCATTCTCATCCCAAAGGGATAGTTGGGTGAGCTTCGGCCCAAATCTCATCCCAAAATTAACGGATAAAATTCACAAAATAGCCACTTTCAGCCCTTGTAACTATAAAATAATCAGTCGCCGAGTTTCAAGTTGAAAAGTTCCACATATCATATAAAGAATTTACTGTGTTCTATACTTCTTTCCTTATCAACATATCTCCTTTTATAAATTCTTTTGCAATTTTACTAGTGTCTCTCTTAGGTCTATTAGATAACAATGTGAACGATCTACATTATTTATTTGTCCCTCTTCTTTGAATATTTTTGACGGCTATTTTTGCAATCGCAAGTGTGGCTACAACTAATTAATTCTTCAATAAACAAAGGAATTTTATACGGAACTGTAAAGTTATATAAGAACATGGGCTGTGGGCTTAGCTTCTCTTTTTACCCAACTCGATCCACGTAATGAGAAAAAGAAATGGGTTTGTGGGCTTGAGAAAATAATAAGCATATATAGCGTGCACGGAATAGCCAGTTTTCAGACTGGTAACTGAAATATAGTCAACATTTGTAAAGTCATTGTAAAATAACCATTATTTTACTGAAACACGAAAAATTCAAACATAATATGCTGGATTATGGAGCTCCTACGTATAAATTCCAGCATATTATATTGGAACTCCAGCACACAGAAAGTTCCAGCATAATATATTGGATTATGAAGCTCCTGCGTATAAACTTCCAGTATATTATGTTGAAATTCCAATACATTATGAAATTCCAGCCTATTACGCTGGAATCTCATATGTAAATAATTCAAACTCCAGTATATTATACGGAGATTTTTTTTGAATTTTAAGAGTATTTTTGTTCAAATATATCTTTATATGATAAAATGGCTAAATTTTAATTATTTTTGAAACTGTGGCTATTTTGAATTACCAAATATAAATCTGGCTATTTCTAAATTTTTTCCCCTGGTAGCTGTTCTTTGTGGCTTGATTCTAAAGAAGAGACTTATGCTTTACTTGCAAATATAGCCAATCCAAAATAAAAAAAAGATTATGCTATTCTACAAGACAAATATTGATATTCTAGTAGCATTACAGGATAAAACTGACGAACAGTTAACAGAACGATCCGTTTTTTGGTTCATTGTAAATATTTTTTAGCTATATGGCCCCTTTTATGGTAAATCATTACAACATAACACAAGAGATTAGTAAATAAAATACATAAAATCTTTGTAGCTTCATTTTCTTCTATTCAAACTGCAACATGTCAAAAAAATCATTTTCTCAACAGTTAACAGCTACAAAGTCTATTTAAGAAAATATTATACAACATTATTTGTGCTAAAAATTAAAGAGAAGATTGCGTAACTAGGCAATGTAGAAAACAAAATTGCAGATTTTAAGTAATAAAATGAATATTTCAATTGTAGCCATGAAAAAATTACCATCTTAGCAAACTCCAGCCAGAAATGGAACCCTCATTTTTATTTTCAATCCCTATATCAACATGATGCATCAATTCCAAAAAATTCCTAAATATATGAAAGTTAATTAATGCTAACTACATTCATTTCATTAACTTATTTTCTCTCTTCACAAACATTATTTCTTCCTTTTAGATAATCATCAAAAGTTAGAAGAAAAAAAAACATAAAGGACTAGCTTTGCAGTGGCACAAATAATACAATATATAAATTAAATATACCAACTATTTATATGTAATATAAGTATGTGTCTTCAAACCTACCAGAAAAAAATATTGTTGCATTAATTATACAATCAATATAATTGTTAGACACACATCTTATAACATTTCATTGTAAAACTAATCCACAAAATATACCTATTATATACATAGTATATATGTTAAATATTAAACATACGATATACAATGTATAATATACGTATAAACAATATATACATATATATATATATATATATATATATATATATATATATATATATATATATATATATATATATATGTGTGTGTGTGTGTATTTCATTAAACAATATATATGACATATTGATGAAATAAATATATTATAGTAAAGGTATATCTTGGAGAAAAAAATAAAATTATGCAGTATAAAATTAAACATTGGACAAAATACAAGAAGTTCCCACGACTGCTTCTTTTCAGTAGCTTTAAGATATTCGGGTGGGTATTTATTTATAGAAGTGAAAAAAATATTATGAAATGCGGATTGATTTAGATTGTGTATGAGAGAATAATGAAAATTCAAAATTCAAAGAAAATGGCAAGTTTAGATTAATGATGAGAGAGAATATTCTAATAAATTACTGTGGTTCAATAATCCCTTGAATTGTGCTTAGTGTTTACGTTTTAAAAATTAAATGCCATATAAAAAATCTTAAAAAGTGCTTTAACTGTAAATGAATGTGCTATTTTTAAAATAAAACAAAAGTAATGTTATTTATATAAAAACTCTTTACAAAGGGACTAACAGTGTTAAAATCTCAAAATTAAAAGTATTTAGAGCCCGTTTGGACATAAGAAATTTTTTCTTTTTTTCGAAAAATTTTACTTTTTTCGAAATCAGTGTTTGTTCATAAAATTTCTAAATTTTACTTGAAAATGTATTTTGGAATTTTTCAAAAATTTGAAAAACTCCAAAAAACTGTTTTTAAAAATTTTCACTCAAATTACTCACAAAACTTCAAAAACAACCCAAAATTATATTCATGTCCAAACACAACGCTAATTTTCAAATACCATTTTCTCTTGAGATTTGTTTTTTGGAATTTTACAATTCTTTTGTCTAAACGCCCAATTAATTTGCATAAATTGACAGAATTAAATAATTTTTCCACTACTAATACATTTTAAAATGTTATAGTAGAATGAATATGATACCAAAATTACTATCGCCTGTTATAGTTTTCTTTAATATGAGGGTGGAAGAAAACTTTATTGCTTAATTGTACAAAAGTTAATCTTAAATTTAAATTAGCAATAAAGAACCAATGTTTTTCTTTCTTTTTTTCTTGCCAGTGAATTAAACATTACATGGTTTATACGTCATGCCTTTCATCATCATCTCCTATAAAATTTTCACAACTTGCTAATAGCTACCTAAGCTATGCCACACCCCTAATTAAATAATTTGTTTAAGCCAAAGCTTCAATTATCATGCTTTTTCACCTACATTAAGATATAAAAAATCAGAAATAAAATAATAAAATAATTTACTAAATAATTCTTTAGTTTTTTGGCTATTGCCAACTATGGCAAGTTGCTTATAAGCAAATTAAAGGTCTTTACTTGCTGCTGCCTAAAGCTATGGTCTATAACTTCCTATTTTTAGCAATTTTTTTGTTAATTAATATGGCTAGTGCCTATTGTTATTTGCTCCTAATTATCTTTATTTATTATTTTAAATTTATGAAGCTTGATTTTGCTGTTGTTGGTGATTTACAGTGTAGCAGCACGAGGTTGACTAGATGTTGACAATTTTTTAGCTTCCCAGTGAAAACTGATTTTTTCTTTAATAAATTTTTTTTCACATTTTCAGTCGTTTTTGTTTAAATGTTCCATGGATGTGAACTTTCTATGATTTAGTTTATTTTTTTATAAAGAGTTATAAACTAGTAAGAACACTTCAGCATAATTTAGAACAACAACAACAACAACAACAACAACCCAGTGTAATCCCACAAGTGGGGTCTGGGGAGGGTAATACGTACGCAGACCTTACTTCTACCCCGAGGGGCAGAGAGGCTGTTTCCAGGAGACCTTCGGCATAATTTAGAACGAATGAAATAAATTTGTAAGGGCAGCCCGGTGCACAAAATATTCCGCGCGCAGACATCATCTGAGGAAAGGTGGCACCCCGAGAGATATAGTGTGGACAGTCTATCATAATGCAAGTATTAGTGGTTATTTCCACGGCTCGAACCCGCGACTTATAAATCATATAGAGACAACTTTACCGTTACACCAAAAGGTAATATTTTTAGAAAATATTGCATCAAGTGTAACAATTTTGGGAGGAAAAAAAAGAGTTTCAACTTGCGAAAAATGTAATACAAAAATCCAGAAAACATTACATAAATCAGAATGGTTATAAATATGATAAATACAGATCCAGTTTTGATGAAAATTTCTAAGAATTTAGGAATAGGATTCATAATTGACATTCCAGAATGATTTTCTTTTTTCACTTGTTCTGAGTCCTCTAAGAAATTAATCCTCTAATTTACATTATATAAAAACCTAACGAGTTATGATCAAGCAAATGACGAACCAATTCTACTTTTGTACAAAAATCCAAATATAAAAGGCATTTTCGAGCTCAACTAATATGAACTTTCCTTAATCAAATTAGAGCATAAACTTTTGGTTTAATGCTGGAATATGCCTTGAGATTTTTTTTTATTTTTTTTTGCAGTTATTTAATCCTAGTCCTTTTTGCAGTTATTTAATGCCGATTATAGCACACATTTTTTACTTCAAATTTTTAATTTTTTTTTGCAAATAGAAAAGTTTTAATTCTCTTAGAACAAGCTATTTTTGCCACTTCAATTGTTCGGGAAAGTTTTTCCTATTTTAGTTATAGAATTTTACTTGTGCTCCATGAGTTTGTATTTCTTTGTTTTACATTTCCAAATAAATTCATTATATAATGCACGACTTATTCTTGGTCTTTCGGAAACAACCTCATTAACCTCCCCAAACTCTATTTATAAAGTTACACTGAATTTTTTGTTGTTATCGTTGATAATGCCACAAAGTGTAAATACTACATTTCATAGGATAAAGAATTAGGCAAAGTTTTTTTTTAGATACGACTAAGATTCTTTAGGTTGTTGTATAATATAAGGCGGTGAGACTGTATCCTTGGATGACTTTTAGAAAAATACCAAAACGAAAATTTTAATTATCAAAAAAAGTAAATAAAATAAGCATTTGCTTGGCGATCTATATTTTTTATTTATTAGAATAATTAATATAAATTAGAATTAACTCATTAAGAATTATAGAAGATAAAAAGTAAGGAAGCTAAAACGATATATTGATTCTCCTATAACAATAGGGGCTATTAATAAAAGTTTAAAGGATAAAGATAGTATAGGTATCAAATTCTTTCTAATATTAATTAACTTGGAATTATTATTAATTTTCTTTTGATATCTATTAAGGAAGCTTCATTGAAGATCACAAGAAAGAAAAGCACAAAATCCAATTAAATTCCAAATGATATTGTGGAATGTTTGTGCCCCATTGACCTAATTTGAGCACTAAACTTGATTATAGCTGGGGAATTTTTGTCCACCAATCTTGAGATTCTAACATGGTTTTTAACTATTTTGTTTTTCCGTTTATAATATTTTGTCGGGATACGTCGGTCCAAGCCTTTCCCTTCACCCTCTCTCCAAGTTCAGGTTAGACGGTGAGCCTAGTGATAGAAGAAGATGTCTCGACTGCATAAGAAAAAAATAAATTAAATCTTGAAGATCATTGAAATTCAATGATCGATTGTTAGAGAACCTTTTCAGCGCAGATTTGAAATGAAAAATTGATTTAAAACAACGGAAATTATAACCACTAAGACTAGAACTCCAATCTCTAAATAACAACATATTAGTGCCTATAGAATTTTTAATTTTCACATAAATTAATGTGATTTATGTTATATATTTTGATGGAGTGACATAACTGGAGGACCCATAATGGGCATGTCACAAGTCAAATTCCAGTCAGTTTATAAGAACATGTCCCTTTCAATCTTATATGTATAAAGTTCGTGAGAAAAAATGAAGTGAATATTTGATAAAAAGTTCTAAAATTTTGGGGTCCATTGGATCTCTCATTTTGATGGGCTAAAAGGCCATATCCATAAGCAAAATAGAATATTTTAATAGGGAAAACTACACTGAAAATAGCACGGGGTAGCCAGTTTTCGAACTTATAATTGAAAAATAGTCAACATTTGTAAGTCATTGAAAAATAGTCATTGTTTTGCTGCAACACGGAAAATTCCAGCATAATATACTGGAGATTGGAGCACATCTGTATGAACTTCCAGCATATTATGCTAGACTAGTATATTATGCAAGAACTCTCGTACATTATGATGGAGTTCAAGTATCTCTAGCATAACATACTGGAACTCTAGTATATTATGTTGGAAATTCACATGTAAAAAATTCGAACTCCAGTATATTATGCTGGAATGTTTTTCGAATTTTGAACAGTGTTTTCGTTCATGTTTATCTTTACATGAAAAGTGACTAGATTTCGATTACTTTTGAAATTGTAGCTATTTTTTAATTAACACTTGTAAATCTGGCTATTTTTAATTTCACCCGAAAAACTACACAGTATAATCATCCCAAAATCAATAGCCGACAAAACATATATATTTTTAATATTAATACTCCTATAATATACAAATAATATATATATATATATATTATATTTTTGTATATTTAGATAAATATTTTGACCGACTAGCCAAATGTGTAACTTGCCCATTTTGATATTAGAGGAATCTTAGCAAAATTTCATGGTTGAGACCAGAAGTTGTCAAGGTCAAAATAAAAGTCACTGGTTTTTGGACCCAAGAGACCAACATCCCACTAAAACATATTTTATTTTTGTCTCCTAAATTCTAATCTAATCATCATTTGCTTATGTGGAAGCAACCTTTTTAATAGGGTTAATTATCCACTTGGCTTTAAAAAAATTCGTCTTTTCCCATGATTATCTTCACATGGATTCCAACCCTAAATAATTATGCTTCTTTTCTAAACTAATAGTATATATTTAGAAACTAATGTATAAATTACTGAAAGATTACGAATATTTCAATGGATAGGAATTTCAGAGTAAACCCTTGATCGGATTTTGACTTTTATAGATTTAACCTAACTTGCTTTCGTTTTAACCATTCTTTTCTGACAGGAGAAAAAAGGAGAAATCTTTATATGGGTCAAAATTTATCTTTAGAATATTTAAGCCAAGATAATATTAAAGGAAGAATTCTCAAGTCTCAAAATGACCCGAAAAGCAGCAAAGTCTATGGTCGAAGAGTCAACAAGAGCCGTAGTCGAGATGTCAACAAGGGTTGGGGTCGAGGTCAAGTATTGTTGACAGAGCTATATCGACTAGTTTTCAAAATAGGATACTAAATAAAATATTCTAGTGGATATTCTCTACACTTGTACTATTAGGGTTTCTTAGGAACATGTCTCATATAAATAGAAAAAGAG
The DNA here is from genome assembly GCF_000715075.1 of Nicotiana tabacum. NCBI lineage: Eukaryota > Viridiplantae > Streptophyta > Magnoliopsida > Solanales > Solanaceae > Nicotiana > Nicotiana tabacum. The sequence goes on along the minus strand of NC_134080.1, from coordinate 2,966,583 downwards.
ACAATAATAGAGGGTAGGTGATATTCATTTGTAAAGAACACGCTTTGACTTAAAGATTCGGTTCTCACTTACTAAAATATTAAACATCACATTTTCACTGAGATTCTTATCCACACTTTTTCACTAGATCTGAGAATAACTCGAATATTCAAGGGATTGTCTATCATTTATCAATGCCACGAAGAACATCCATTTATGCCATCTTTTCTTAGGTGACTCATTCCCTCTATTACTTAAATGTCATTTATTGATATTCATTGTTATTAAATGCAACACTAATTTGATTTGTGGAATATTTTGTTACACATCATTGTTACTGATTGATCATATTTGCGTGATATTTAAGAACCTCATCTAAGGATATTATTATTAGCTAATATTAGCCCCTATTCACATAAATTTAATTATTTGAACCAAAATTGATATTTTTTGATCAAACAATCTTTAAGCCATTCGCTGATCGTTGCACTCGTTATTCTTTAATTTGTTGCGGATCATGCCCAACTCTAGTCCTAAAAAGGATAAGCGGTCGCTGCAAATATAATCCGGTCTAAGATCTGGAGTCGAATCCCACAGAAAACTAAGGTTTAGCTACAACTATTTATTATCACTAAGAAAACAAGCTTGAACAATTCTTAAGTTATAAATATTAAGATTCCTATTTCTAACTAATTAACTAACAAACTAAAGCAGTAAATTAACAAATAAAGATACTAAGGGTTGGAGACTAAATTAAGGAGTTCTTGAGTCACGACTTTCCAAATTGTCGGAATCCTTCCTCCTACATCTCCTGCAATTTCGCCTAAGTATTCTTTACTAATCATGAGCACTCAACTTATAATAATTCTCACTCGATCAACTACAATAATGTACTAGTCATATTCTCTCGAATTACGCTAATTCGCACTTTGTCACCGCTCACTACGATCACATCAAAGCTTCGTTATCTCTAACCCCTCTTTTGAACCCGCCGTATTGATCTCTCATATACCTTAGGGGTGACATTGTTAAACAACCACCTAATTATATGTATCCTTTCTCAAGCAACACATAATAAATAGGCACAGTCAATTAATGACCATTCAATCAACTGAAATAAGCACGTAATTGAACAAGTAGATAAATCCGAAGGTTAAATTATATTAAAACATAACAAGAATTCATTTTCCAAGAGGTTCCATCAAAATTCTAGATAATAAATTAGCTACTCATAGTATGTAAAACTTCAATACTAAAAGTCATAACCAACAATGAAAAATAGGAAGAAGAAGGGGAAAAACTCGTGGTTGAATCATCCTTCTTGCTCCTATCGTGTTCTCGCCTCCTTGAGTGTTGTCTTACCCTAAAATAGTGTCTCCCCATTCAAAGGATGTTTTATAATGTATTTATATCAATTAGGATTGATGTGGAGCGTCCTTGATCTCTTCTAATTCAAAAGAACACGCTAAGTTGCGTGCTAGAGTTGGTGCAACGCGCGACTTCTAGCATGCTCCCAGCTGTTTTTTCTTCTTCTTTCGTTCTTTTGTGTGCCAGTCCAGTGCCAACCTCCATAGTGCACTATTTTTTTGTTCATTCCATAGGCCATTTTGCGCCTACTTTCACGCAATGCACTAATTGTGGCACACTATCAGGTCTTGCATCTCTACTTTTTTTGCATTAAATCATCCAATTCTTACCAACTTGCATCCAAATTCATTCCTACACACAATAAACATGTAATGAGCATATTATATGTTTATAAATATGTAACCTCCCGCACCTCACATAAGAAATAATATGCAAACATACTAAAAAATATGCATTTTTCATCAACAGTCACGGTCGATTCATACTCTATTCAAATATATAAGTATAATTAAAGGATGTAATAATATAAATAAAAATTTTACACCCTAAATAAAAAAGCTCGTATTTTATTATTGGTAATGGAATAACTCCTGTTAGGAAGTGCTTTTCCATTCAATAGGCCTTACATGTTGAATCCAAATTAATTAAACAAGCAAATATTGAATGGCGGATGTTTATAAAGAAAATAAGTATAGTTAAGAGCTTACAATTCTATATTAGATGTTGTTCATATTTTTTCTATGATTTCTGTGGTGATATTAATATTGTTTTTTTTTTTTGTGTGTTTTTGTTTTTTTGAGCCGAGGGTCTTTCGGAAATAATTTCTCTATTCCTTCGGGATAGGGGTAAGGTCTGTGTATACACTATCCTATCTAGACCCCGTTAGTAGGATTTTAGTGGGTTGGATTGTTATTATTGTTGTTGTTATTGTTGTTTAGAAAGGTATAAGGTACAACCAACCACTGAATTGAGTCAAGAAATGACATACAAATTAAAGGTAATTTATTTTTCATTTTTTTGGTTAGTATTTTAATGTATTTTCTTTTTAACTTGAAAATATAAAGAGAAAAAGAGGACAATGGCCGAACTTTCAATTCAAAGAATGTGGGGACAGAAATGAAAAATATTGTATTTTGCAGGCTAAGGTAGCCATAGAACAGCAACCAAATTGGTCTCCACATGGGGGGTCTGTATTGAAAAATATTATTTTTAGTTTAACCAATGATTAATCTTCTCTTTTCAACAGCTAATCCTAGTTTACTTTGAAAGAAGCAAGACATCTTTGATCCTTTTCCTTAATTAATACAGTAAACAAAAGTATCCCAATTTCTTAAACATTTAACATCACATCATTAGTCCCATTAACTAATTCCCTATAGTTTTACTGGGGGAGAAATTCAAAAAATAGCCATATTTATAAGTGATCATTTCAAAATAGCCATAATTTCAAAAGTAATCAAAATTTAGCTATTTTTCATGTAAAGATAAATCTGAACGAAAACATTGTCAAAATACGGAAAAATACTTCCAGCATAAGTATACTGGTCCAACATAATATACTAGAGATTGAAGCCAATATATTATACTGGAACTTTCCACGTGTTGGAGTTCCAACATAATATGCTTGAAGTTCATACACAGGTGCACCGATCTCCAGTATATTATATTGGAACTTTCCGTATTGCAGCAAAATAGTGGCTATTTTGTAATGACTTTGCAAACGCTGACTATTTTTGAATGACCAGTCCGAAAACTAACTAGCCCGTGCTATTTTAGTAATTAACAAGAAGTTTTTTTGGGCTTGAAAGTGTATATAAGAGAAATTTCTCTCGCGATCGGAAATGTTGTTGATTCAGCAAAAATATAAAGTAAATAAATTCTTTCTTAAGAAAATAACCATATCTCAAGCTCAACTTTGGTAAAATTATCATATAATTATTAAAGAAGACTAGAATTTTCCATTTTGAAAGATTAAACAAAACTTCTATTCCAATTTAAGATACACTTTCTTAATGAAATTGGCCCAACATATATTTTAGATAATATAAAGTTGATAAGCACATTGACAAAGACCCAAAAGTATAAAACTAAGTTGGGCAAGGAAGATATAGAAATATTTGAGAAGTACTTTTCTCCTAAATTTTGTACTTACCAAGTGAAAATCATAATGGAGTAGTTATTAATCTATTTAAACCAAAAGGCAAATTAGTTTAATTTATACATATTGACAATACAAAATTTTGTTCTACCGTCAGCTTATCTTTACCTATTGTAATCTGTCGTTTTTTTTTAAAGATTATAAATCTCATTTTTTGTGGAGGATTACTTGTAGATATATTTTGAGTAATCTGATAGTATTAAACGTTTTTACGCTATAAGTGTATAGAAGTTATATTTGTTGAAGAATAGTTTAAGAATATATTTTGTGATAAACTATTGTAAATTTATTGTACTTTCATGTAATTAATATATATGTAAAATTTATTTAAATGAAAAAAAAACTAAAAATTAGATGCTTCAACTCACCGGGAAATTTGAATGTATATATGGACTCTCGAATTTTGACCTGTCATTAATTTTTGACTAATAAGAAAACTATTTTTATCTTTTTTGTGGTTACTTAATCGTGGTAGGTCTTAAGTTTTATAAAACTCAATTGGGCATTTAAAATTGTAAAACAGTGATAATAAATTATGTATTGTCCGTACCCCATACTTTAGATTAAATTGGAAAAGAAAAAAAAAAGATGCGAATATTACCTCTTCAGAAAAAGAATGGTCACTCTAATTGAAAAAGTCATTAATCCTAACTCCTAACTAAAAAGTACAATCAGACAGGTGTCAATCGCTAAAGTTAAGCATAATTAATTGAATTTTAATTACATAATTATCGACATTGTGAAGGAGCAGACACACGAATGCACATAAATAGAATACCATTGGTTTGTTCTTATATTCTTTGTCCTCTCTAATAAAAAAGAAACAAAAAAATAAAAAAGGTTGAAGTAAAGTTTGATTAATATCCTAATCTAGGACGCCTATATTAGTGATGTTATTAATTTATTATTATGCTAATGTTGGTCATCACTCATTAGAGCCTAAAAAATCATTTTGATATGGTTTTAATGCTCTTTGTGCATTTCTAAATTACTAAAAGTAAATGGAGTGATTTTAGAGCAACTGACATAAATAGTCAACAAAATAAAAAAATTACACCGCAGTCCCAAACAATTTAGAATTATACTTAGTTAACATATTTCGCACTATTTTTAGCGTTCGAAAGTTTGGTAAACTTGGAAAATAAATTACATAGTAATATCTAAAGTACTTTGAGTTTGATGATATGGGTTCTGTCTTTAAGGACACAACATCATATATATATATATATATATATATATATATATATATATATATATATATATATATATATATACCACCTTTTTTTTGGGGGGGGGGGGGGGGCTCAATTAAAAATATTTGCCGACTACCTGAATTTTTATTTCTCTCTCTTATATTAGAGGGGGGAAATTTTTTATTCATCGATAAAATACTCAACAATAGTTGGATAAAGGATAATTCACTCCCTATATTGTAATAAGTCAAGAAGGAGATGAGTGGTGTATATAAAGGTATAAAGAACTAGTATGACATATCGAGTATGTTAAATTTCACAAAAAGCATTTACTAAAATCAAGGTCGACTCTCTATCTAGTTAAAATTTTATTTACTAGCTTATTTTTGTTGATAATTAGATTAAAGCAACTTGTAATCAGAAAAGGTTTAAAATGTACCTCTTGGTATAATTTGAGTCTAAATATATCCCCGTCGTTATATTATTAGTTCAAATAAATTCATTTTCCGTTAAGTTTATCTAAAGTGGACATTTAATTCTATGTGGTACTCACATTTGATGAGGTGAATGTCGCATGACTTGTCACTTCAACGCCCCTAACCCATTTTACCCCTTCCTTCTATTTTTTTTCCGCCACTAAAATTTCCTTCTCATGCACTACTATGTCACCATTACCGCTATCATGAAAAATATTGCATTTCAAATTTTAGTCTTTTATATATATAGATTAGGAGCGCTGAGGTGGCATGTCATGTGGTACCCACCTCATCAAACATTAGTGCCATATAGGATGAGATGTTCACCCTGGACAAACTTAACAGAAGAGGAGTATATTTAAACCAATAATATTACGGCAGAGATATATTTGGACTCAAAAATATAATAAATGATATATTTAAATATTTTCTCATAATAAATGAGTATATGTGGATCTTCGCCTTAAAAAAAATATGATGCCACTGTACCCACCACCCCCACTCCTCTTTTGGGCCATGCGTGGGGGATGGGATAGGGAAAGTTAGGACAGTGACATGAATGTACCTCCCAGGTTACTTATTCCTTTCCTTTTTTTGCTTCTTCAAAAATTAAACATTTCAACGTATCAAATAATTATAGCTTATTGTACTCAAGGGAACAATAATTCAAATGCCATCATTCGAATGGAAACCACGCAAAACTATTGTGCTCCCCTTCTCGGGGTAGCAGAGAAGCTAGTGCACAAACTATTTTTTGCTCGAATTATATATATATATATATAAAGACCGAGCTAAAATTTGAAATTTATTGGTTCGGGATTTTAGTAAAGTTACTGGTTTTGGAATTATTAATTTGTACGTATTCAATGATTTTTTTCAAAATAAACAAAAAATTTGGACTAAAACTACTGAATTTGACCGATTCCGTAAACTCTATGCTAGCTCTGCACCTATATGTGAGCTACTATCAAATTATGTGGTAGGGTGATTAGAATTATTGTAGAGATATTAGTACCGGAAAAAAAACATAAATTTCCGACGAACATATATCTCGTCGGAAATTGGCTCATCGTAAAGGAATTTTCACCTGAAGTCCATCGAAAACGTTTTCGACTAGCCAGTTTACGGGACTAATAACAGTAATATACTGAGTGTGTTTTTACAGTGTGGGGGTCTGGTGAAGGTAATTTGTATGCAGACCTTATTCCTAACTTGTGGAGGTAGAGAGATTGTTTCCAGAAAACCCTCGCCCATTCAATTTTGTTTGATTACTGACTTAAGTGCATGTTATTGTTATTTTATTTTATTTTATGGGTTATAATCATGATATATATAAATTAGGGTTAGGTTAGCAGCATGAAGAAAAACTTTGAACGTAGACATGGAGAAGATGTCAAACTAAGCACACACAAATTAGTAGTATATTCTTCGGGATAATTCAGTAGTAAGATCCAAGAAATCAATTAATTTCTGCAAGTGGGATTATTTTTCAATCTCATGAATCAACCTAGGGAAAGAAGAAGAAAAATAACTCCAAAGAGAAAAGATCAATCAAGAAGAAACAATTCGAACCATAATGTCGCGAGTTAGAATTTCAATATATATATTAACCTTGTATAAGGAAAAAAATATTACTACAAACAATGTCTTGTATATAAATATGGAAAATTATTCCAAAAATACGTAACAGTCACCCTCTCAAGCAGAGGCGGACCTATCCTTTAGGTAGTGGGTGCCTCCGATAATTCCAAAAATAATGTATGGATATATGTGTAAAAATCTTTAATAATATATGCACACTAAGATTCAAATCTTAAGCAATGATTTAGGATTCAATATAGTGTTTTGGTTCGATTCCGACTCCAACATTTACTAAAATTTTAACTAGACAACGTTGCTCCCGCTACTTTTATATCCTCGATCCACCTCTACTCCAAGCACTCTCCTCTTTGAAGTTTCTAACTTGTTGATATCTTGGAAAGATTCAATTCGAAACACAATAAATAAAATATTCGTGAAATTTACCATTGGATGCTAGGGTTCATTGTACTTGCGACATATGAAGAAATGATCTTGCATAATTAATGCTTGTATTATTAATTCATGCATTACTAATACACCTTATTCAACATTATTCTTATATACCCTGCCAAACGGCCACTTATAATAAGTATAAGGGCAGCCCGGTGCACTAAGCTCCTGCTATGCGCGAGGTTCGTGAAATAACCGGATTACAAGGGTTTATCGTGCGCAACATTACCCCACATTTTTGTAAGAGGCTAATTTCACGACTCGAATCCGTAACCTGGTCACATGACGGTAACTTTACCAATTACGCCAAAGAAATTAGTGTAGGTAATTTTAAAACTTTTCTCAAAAATAAAAAATGAAAATTGACACGTTATTATACAACTGTGCAAGGGTACAATTGAATCAGCAAAGGACGTTGAGCAGACTGGGCATTGGACTTGCAGAATATGACTAATCAAAACGTACTACCTGCAGCCATAATACGACGTCGTTGAGCTAGTGGCAACGCAGCTCCCAATGCCCATATGGCGCAGCGGGTAGGGCCCAAATTAAAAATGGTCCCAAACCAAGCAGACACTGGACAAAGACTAACCTGCCACGTGTCCTACTATTAGTACGTACCACGTAGATATATCAGAAATTCAGATAATACATTGTACCCTATTTGGACCACCTTTTTTTTCTCCAGATAATACATTGTTTAGATAATATCCGTATTATTTATTAAAAAATCCTCAATAGCCGCACGCTCAATTATTTAAATTAAGATCAATTAATAAAAATATATGTATAATTGATGTATATTAGCTAGAAAAATAAATAATAATTCGACAAAATATTTGTTTAATGATTTCTAATTTATACTCATGCGTTGATCTTATGACATACTCCTAAGTTAAAAAAAAAGAGGGAAGAGTTAAAACCAAAGTTATTAAGGTAAAAGGTAAAGGTTAGTTAATACATGAGTTCAGATTTTTTTGGCAGAAAATAATAAAATATCATAGATTTATAGACGTAAACCAAACTAGTAGTACATGTCAATAGTTTCCTAGAAAAAATAGCCATTAATTTTGTCTGCTATTAGTTTATTTATAGCAAACTAAGGAGAAAGTAATAGTATATGATATGATTAAAAAACTACTCCATTTCTTAACTCCTTGCGCTAGCAGGTTTGTTACTCCATTTTGGTACAACAACTATCACACTTATTTCCTAAATTAGGTTGAATAAAGTTATATGAATTCTCTTTAATTATATCATTTAATTTACTTTCATATCAGGAAAATAACAACTCACAAAAAAGTGGAGTATGTACTTATAACTTGTAAGAACAACTTGGGAAAAAACTAACAATGGTCGTGGAAGAGTAATAAGTATTAACTAGAGATTTTCGATTCGAGTCTGAGTATATAGTCGCCTTTGTTTCACAACGTTTTACCTCCTAGTATGAAACTTTTCAGTACGAATCCACATTTATAGCCTGTTAGGCCAAGATTTTTTGGGGCAAAAGTCCTTTTTTTTTTTGCCAAAAGTACTATTTTCCAAAAATTGAGGTGTTTGGTCAAATTTTTAGAAAGAAAAAAAATGTGTCTGAGGAGAAGCAGTAAAAAGAAGCTTTATCTTCAAAAACATTTTTCTAATGAACATTTTAAAAAAAAAATTAGAAATAATTTTTAAAAATTTAACTAAACACTAATTACTATTCAAAAGTATTTTTTAAATTAATTATTCAAACACAATTTATTTATCACCAAAAGTACTTTTTTAAAAATTACTTTCTAAAAAATAATTATCAAAACAGGCTAATTTAATAAGCTTGGTCTAATAGGCTATTAATCAAGTTTCAATGCAACTACACAGTTGGGAAAAAGAGTTGGCAAGAAAAAAACAGTTGTCACGTGTTGAGAGTGGACCCCACAAAAATGTTGTAGTGGCAGAGACAGTAATTAAGAGGGAGATGAGGTCACCTGTTGGTCAAAATACCACCACCCACCAACAGGCAAAAAAAAAAATGACCATTAAAATCCACGAAAAATAATGTATTAAAAAGGAAAATATTCTATTACCTAAAATAAATAAAAAAAAGGAAATTATGGCGCGTAAAGAAAAGGAGGATAAATGTGTGCCGGGTATAGATGAGCCAACCCTGTTGCCTGCCGCGAAGCAGACAATTAGTAAGTGAAGGTACACTCATTTAACTTAACGCCCACTTCACTTTTCCCCTACCCTCCGTTACTATATTTACAACCCCTATTTAATACCTACTTTATGTCTCTCTCATTTTTTTTTAATATTATTGAGATCCGACTAATTTGAATTTATTCGTGTAAAATTCATTAAATAAAAAAATCTCTTTATTATTTTCTTCCTTTACTTTTAGTTATTCATTATTAATTTTGCTTTTCTTTTAAGAAATTAATTATATATTTACAATTTTTTTCATAATAATGAGAACATTTCGAAAAGTCGTGAAAAATGATTTAAAACATGAGTAGTTAATAATAAGGGTAAGACAAAAAAAAAAAGATTGTCTTTCTTTTGATTTAGTGTGGTGGACAAGTAAAATTGAAAATATATTTTAGTATATTGAACAAGTAAAAATGAACAGAAGGAATAATATTTTTTCAATTTTGTAAGCTCAAAATTGAAATCTCGAATTAATAATAAAAGAATTATATTTATTTTTTCGAAACAAATTACCCTTACCCGTACTGTTTTACTCTTAGGGGTCGTTTGGTAGGAGGTATTAGAAAAAATAATGCAAGCATTAGCTTTATGCATTACTAATACATTGTTTGGTACATTTTTTCAACCTATGTATAATTAATACTTGTATTAGTTATACATCATACTTGGTATTATCCTATATATAAGTAATGCATAGAAAATCATAACATTAGTAATACCAAGGCTATTAATGCATGCATTAGTATGATTAAAGACAAAATTATCCTTAAAGTCCCTTAAGGATAGAGAATATGAGGGTATATTTATAAACAACTATTTTTCTTAAAAATTATGTAATGCATTATAATTTTAATACACCACACCAAACAATAGATAAAAAATAATATTTGCATAACTAATGCTTGCATTACTAATTCATGCATTATATTCCGCACTATTCTTATACACTCTACCAAACGACTCCTTACAGTACGGGTAAGGGTAATTTGTTTTCGTTCATTGTGAACTAACTAACTATGCAAATATTTATTTTTCAATATATAAATAAAAAACCAAAAAACAGCCAATATTTCATAATTAGCAGGCCGGTACATTACCGCCGTTAGTAACAAACCTTAAAGTACAGTATCAATTGCTCTACTTTTCCGTCAAAATCTGTCGTCATCCAAACAACCTGGTCCCACAGTTTTTAAAATATATTTTTATAATTTTTACTTGATATACTATAATGAGACCCAACTAATAGCCTGTTTTGTCAAGTTTCTTCAAGATCAAAAGAATTTTTTTTAGGTTAAAATGTTTGGCCAAACTTTTAGAAAAAGAAAAAAATACTTTTAAGTAGAGTGAAAACAGTTTTGGAGTAATAGAAAAAAGTATCTTCTATCCAAAAATATTGAACATTTAGAAGCAGTTTTTAAAAGTTTGGTCAAACACTAACTACTATTCAAAAGTGTTTTTCAAATTAATTAACCAAACATAAACTATTTCTTATCAAAAATACTTTTGAAAAAAAATACTTCTAAAAATAAGCTCATTTTTGCAACTTGGCCAAACAGGCTAGTGACGAAGCGAGAAATTTTATCTAGAGTGTTCAAACTTGAAAGAAGTAAAAAAAATAAATCCGATAAAGGGTATTCAATATATGATATATACTTTTAAAATTCAATATTTTACCTATATATACAGTATAATTTTGTAACGAAGGATGATCTATTGACCACCCTTAGGGCTATGTAGTTTCGTCTCTGAAAAACGCTATAAGTCGTATGACTGCAAGGCTTGTTAAGAGAAAAAGCGTGTAGAAATGACATTAGGTAGTCGTTCTAAAGAACTGTTATTTAAGAATTAGCTAGTGTGTCCTTAATTTCAGCTTTCCAATTTAATTTTCCACGATAAAAATATTCTGAATTACCTTGAAGTTAATTTTTTTTAGTTCAACCAGGACAAATTAAGTACCGACTAATCTTTAAATAGTATCTTTAAGATTGCATCTCCCACGGAAACATTCCCTTATCATCTATTTTCAGGTTCAAATCCGAGATATCTATAGTCAAACCTCTATATAACAATCTTGTTTGTTTCGATATTTTTTGGCTGTTATAGTCGGGGTCGGCTCATCATCAGCCGATGCTATTATAAAGGACATAAATATCCTATTCGAGAAAACTTAGCTTTTATAGTGAATGTTTATTATATAGAGATGCTACTATAAAGACGTATGATTATATTTAAGAACAAAGGTTCTATTCATTACATTACAGTCCATGATAGTAATAATCAGATTACATAGTTAGAAACTAACCATAGTTAAAAGTGAGAAGCGTTACAAACCAACCAACCAACCCCCATTGTCTAAGGCTCTGCTCCCTCGCACTACACAGATGAAAAAAGGAGACAAGCACGTTCTCTGCAGTAGACGATAGAAAGCAACAAATCAAGCCATATATTAAGCTGTTTTTTCTCTACTCTGTAACGGCGTTTTCTCCATTTCTCTCTCAGTCTCTCTCCCCACATATTTTTTTCACCTCACAAAAAAAAAAATTATTAGCTGTCTGCTCCTCCTTCTCCCTCTGTTGCAGTAGTAATAGTACTATTATTTGCATTTATTTTTCTCAAGTACTACACATATAGTAGAACTTTTATAACTCTGTTGTTATAAAGGGGTGGTGAATTTACCCAGTTTTTGGGATGTTCTTTGTGTTAGTTTCTTGATTCAGAATTTTGGGTCTCATTTTGTTTAGCTTTCTTGATTAAATTATGGAGAATAATGGGTGTTATCAGTCTCAACAGCAGACCAATTTTTCAGCTAAAGGTTTGATTTTTATTGTTTTTTTTTAGTGTTTGAATTGTAATTTGAGAATTTTGGACCATTTTTTTTAATTTTTTGTGGAAATGTTTCAGGTAAAGATGATCTGTACCATGAGTTATGGAAGTTGTGTGCAGGTCCATTAGTTGATGTACCAAAAGATGGAGAAAGAGTTTACTATTTTCCACAAGGTCACATGGAGCAAGTAAGTTTTTATTTTTTTTATTTTTAGTATAAATTTTGGTTTTTTTTTTTTTTTTTTCTGTTTTAGGTCTATATGTTTGATTTGAAGTTAAGTTCTTGATTTGGATTTATGGAGTTAAATTTTGGTGTCAATTATTGGATTTTTCTCTTTTTGAATATCTATTTTGGGTTTTTACTATTTATGGGGATTGTAAAAATTGTGTCTTTACTTTTTTGTCCTACCTTTTTTTATTTTTGGTTTGGATAGTTGGAAGCATCAATGAATCAGGAATTGAATCTGAGAATTCCATCATTCAATCTTCAACCAAAGATCCTCTGTCGTGTTATTCACACTCAGCTCCTGGTATGTTGCTCTTTCCTTTTTTGATATTTAAAGATATTTACTTTTACTATATGCAGCCTTGCCCCTGCCCTCGGAGGGGCAGTCTGTTTCCGATAGACCATCGACCGGTGATCGGAGTATCTTTTAGCACTATATGTACTTATATTGTAGTATTTCATCCAAACAGTGACATATTAATTGTGGGGTTCAAGCATTTTTTTTTGATGAAACAAATTTGATGAGTGATTTTTCCACGTAATTGTTGTAGGCTGAGCAAGATACTGATGAGGTCTATGCTCAAATTACTTTGATGCCCGAAGCAGCCGAAGTAAGAAGTTAAAAGACCACTTTTCATTCTTTGGAGATTTATGTTGTATGTTGTAGTATTCAACTCAAGTTGGCTTTAATTGACTATAGCAAGCCGAGCCGACTAGTCAAGATCCATGCCTTCCCGAGCCTCAGAGGCCAAAAGTTCATTCCTTTTGCAAAGTTTTGACTGCATCGGATACGAGCACTCATGGCGGATTTTCTGTTCTTAGGAAACATGCTAATGAATGTCTTCCATCCCTGGTAAATATTAGCTGATCTTGTCATATATAGGCTACAGTTTGTCTCCTTTTGACAAATTGATGCATTAGCTCTTTTGCTGTTACCTTTGTTAGGACATGAACCAGCAGACTCCGACACAGGAATTGATCGCTAAAGACCTTCATGGCACCGAGTGGCACTTTAAACATATATTTAGAGGTATTTCTTCTGGAACAAGGAGATTGCAACATTTCGTAGTAGGGATCATAAACTTACCCTTGATGTTATAATTAACAGGCCAACCTCGGAGACATTTACTTACCACAGGGTGGAGTACCTTTGTTTCTTCAAAGCGATTAGTTGCTGGGGATTCTTTTGTATTCTTGAGGTATTTCTCTTTAGTCCTGGTTTCTACAAGTGTGATATTTAATTGCATATATTTTCATGACCATTGCATGACATCAGAGGCAGAGCCAAGATTTCTACTTTATGTGTCCTGGGTTTTAAAACGATTACTTTAAGTGCTAATGCCTAGGTTCTAAATTTAATATTGGTACATATTTACTAGATTTCTTAACACAAATATACTGTTTGAGTAAAAGCTACCAGGTTCGGCCAAACCCGTAGCTCGGTTTCTGCCTCCACAGATGCATGACATATCTCTAGAACAGTTAGTGTTGATTTGTTCATAATAATTATATTCTGTGGATATGCTGGTTCTAGGGGTGAGAATGGAGAACTACGGGTTGGTGTTAGACGGCTTGCTCGCCAACAGAGCTCGATGCCATCATCAGTGATATCAAGTCAGAGCATGCACCTAGGAGTCCTAGCTACAGCATCTCATGCTGTTACAACCCAGACCTTGTTTGTTTACTACAAGCCGATGTTTGTCACATGCATTTCCTTTCAATTTACCATCCTTGTGTAAAATAGAGTTCACTTTTCGCTGCCAGAGAACATACTAAATCTTTCATATGTTCTTTAAATTTTTCTGCTGTGACGAAACATTTCAGAACCAGTCAGTTTATCATAGGCCTCAACAAATACTTAGAGACTGTTAAGCATGGATATTCAGTTGGCATGCGATTTAAGATGCAGTTTGAAGGAGAAGAGAGTCCTGAGAGAAGGTAGTGAGATATAAATGTCAATAAGTCTCGACTTAGATGTTAATTTGCCAACTGCTTAATACTGACCTGTACCGCGATTTTTCTTGGGCTATTCTCGTGTTATTTCTCAGATTTACAGGCACTATAGTTGGGATTGAAGATCTTTCCTCAGTGGAAAGATTCTACATGGCGATCATTGAAGGTTTGGATAATTTGGTTAAACAGCAATATTTATTAGGTTCGGTTGGTAATCATCATTTTTTTCCCTCCATTCCAGGTTCAATGGGACGAGCCGGCATCCATTTCACGGCCCGACAGAGTTTCTCCTTGGGAAATAGAACCTTTTGTGGCTTCCGTTCCAAATCCACTTGTCCCGCCAATGGCAGGGAAGAATAAAAGGCATCGACCACATATTGAAACGAAAATTTCAGGTTATAACGAAAATTCTAAACAGCATGGTGTTTACTTGTGTTTGCTTAATTAATTTTCATTTTCTTAATTAGTTTGCCTTTTTCCTGCTAGAACCTGCATCCTCAGTTGCATCAGCGGTTTGGAATCCTTCCATTGACTCGCCTCAATTTAACACCACTGGCATTAACAGCAGTACGCTAACATCTCATACAGACAGTGGTTGTGGTTGGCGGCTTCCTCATTTAAATGCTTCTTCAAGTATGCTTGTGGATGAGACAGAAGACAGTAAAAGTGCTTCAGCTTGGTCTGGTTATCCAAGCGTTTTGTCCTCGCAATTCAGTAAAGGGACTAATCAGCCGATTCTTAGTCCTACTGATGAAAGAAAATGTGAAACCATCACAACCTGTAGATTATTTGGTATTGACTTGAAAAGTACCTTAATCAGCACTGCTGAAGCACCACTGCCAAAACCAGCGAACATTTCTAATGTCTCCACCGAGAGAGCATCTCCAAACACAGTGCCTGCTGGTGATTCAGATCAAAACTCCGATCTTTCAATTGATTTCAAAGATCAAAAGCAAGGCCAGTTGCAGTTACTCCTAAAAGAGGTTCAAAGCAAGCAGAATTGTTCCACCCGGAGTCGCACCAAGGTAATAAATCAAAAGGCAGAAAATTTTAGTGTCACAAACTTATTTGAGTCTTGAAAGATATTATTAAAGCTCAAACACTTTTTTGCATGTGGAATTACTTGAGAAGGTTCAAATGCAAGGGGTAGCTGTGGGTCGTGCAGTGGATTTAACCGCACTGAAAGGATATAATGAGCTTATAAAGGAACTCGAGGAGATGTTTGAAATCCAAGGAGAGCTTCATCCACGAAATAAATGGGAGATCGTGTTTACAGATGACGAAGGAGATATGATGCTTATGGGTGATCATCCATGGCTGTAAGTTCTCTTTTCCACCAATTCAAGACCGAAATATAGAACCTAACCAATATATAAGATGTCTGCTACTTCCATATCTTAATACTATTTGCTCAATTACTAAACTGCAGAGAATTTTGCAATGTAGTGAGGAGGATTTTCATTGTTTCCAGTCAAGATATCAAAAAATGGAGTGCAGGAAACAAACTTCTATCGTGTGCAGACAATGAAGCGATTGCTTTCTAAGTTGAATCATTTTTTTCATCTCTTCGACTCGAGTCTCCAAATATCGCTTCTAAAGAAAAAGGGGTGTTAACATAGCACGACGTAAAACTCCCTTTTCATTCTTTCATGTTAGGTTGTTGGAAAGAGTTGCGGTTGTAAAATCATCGAGGTTTTAGCTACTTCATGCTCGGTTTTGAGAGCAGCTAAGTAATTTAACTGGTTGTAGTAGGAATCAACTAGTATAGGAATAGAAGTTGTGAAGTATTAGAAGTTGTGAATAGTTAATGGTGTTTCTAATGGAGGAGTCTGATGTTTTGTTTAGTGTTCTATGTATTCTGTAAATATTTTTGTGTCATTGTAAGAAGTCAAGCATTCTGTATCACAATGCATTGTCCTGTTAATTCTGCTTCAACTTAATTAAATGAGATGGTGGAAATTGCTTGATGCCTATCCTTTATGTAGAGGGGACAATTTGGGCCCAAACTCATTTAATCTGCCCAAGGTTGGGTTGGTCGCTGACCCGCGCAATTGTTGAAGTCAGCCCATTTTGATCCAATGCATTTCAGGCCATCCAAAGTTGGGATGGATTAGCCCAAATTGATCCATAAGCAACTTTGCTAAAATATTTATGGAATACTTTTTTTTCCATATTTAATATGTTATATATGATCCCATAACAAAAGAAAAGGTCTTATTTGGTAATTAAGCAATTAATAACAAAACAATACACAATTAAAACTTGGTAAGAGTTGGGTGGTTGGGTTATGATCCAAATTTTAGCCTAATTTGACTCGGCCCAAGATATTTTTGGGCGGGTTAATGACCCACTCATTTATGAGTTAGCCAGTTTTCGGAATGATAATTGAAAAATAGTCGGCATTTGCAAAATTATTGAAAAATAGTCACTATGAAAGTTCCAGCATAATATATCGGAGATTGGTGCACATGTGTATGAATTTCCAGCATATTATGCTGGAACTTTTCGTGTGTTGGAGATTACGCTGAACCAGTATATTATGCTGGAATTCCAGTATATTATGCTGGAAGTTCACTTGTAAAAAATTTGAACTCTAGTGTATTATGCTGGAATATTTTCTTGATTTTGAACAGTGTTTTCGTTCAAATTTATCTTTACATGAAAAATGACTAAATTTCAATTAGTTTAGAAACTGTGGCTATTTTCAATTACCACTTGTAAATCTAGCTATTTTTGAATTTTACCCCTCATTTATTGACTCAGTCTATGTTGACCCGCTGATTTGACACTCCTACCTTTTTGTATATACCCTTTAAAAAGAAATTAACAATTAAACTAGATTTATTTATTAACTAGCAAATGTCCGTACAAAATGATAGAGGAAATATAAAAAATAGCTAAAATTTATTGAATAATGCAAATGTTTTATAATAGCACGAATTTTGTGCATACAAGAGATGCCATTATTTAGAAGACTTTTAATTTTATCTTATTCTTCGTTATGCTACCGTAGAATCATTTTCCTTTTCGCTTTATACGGCAGTCTTAGGCCTCATTTATTTTTTAAAGATTAAAACGTCTGAATCTGAATACACATTTAAATATCAAGTTGTGTATTAAGATTAAGATATCTGAATATATTAAGATGTGTATTAAGATCTGAATAGAAATAATTAAGATTATTTGATTTTTAACATCTAAATGTATAAAATTTATCTTTATTTGAAAATTAATAAACTTAAAATTCAAATGAAATAACGAATCAAATATTCTATCAATAAAATATATAGTTTTTAAAAATATGATAGTTGTTGGTGGTGATGGCTAACGGGTGAATGCTGACTAGAGGCGGTGGTTGGTGGTAGTTTGGTTGATGATGTTGGTTCATGCTAGTAGCTAGTAGTGATTGATAGTGATGGCAATTCTGATTGAGGTTGGTGGTGGTGGTTGATGATAGTTAATAATAGCGCGTGGTGGTAGTAGTTTGTGACTGAGGTGGGTGGTGGTAGGTTATAATGATGGGCAGTGCCGACTGTGGTTGTTGATGGGGTGGTCAGTGGTGGTAGTTGAGGTGGATGAGTGTTGATTGTGGGGTGAGAATGATGGTGGTTGGAGTGGTGGGGATAGTGGGTGGTGATGGTCGATAATGGTGGCGGCTATGATTGAGGATGATGGTGGCATGTTGGTGGCGGCGGTGGCATGGTGGTAGTTGATAATGATAGGCGGTGGCGGCAGTTAATAATAAATATATGTGATAGCATCTTAATGAAATTAAGTCTCTGTTATTGATCTTAGTCATACAAACCTATTCAGATCCATTAAATGATTGTAAAGAAAAAAAGATCCATTAAGTGATTGTAAAGAAAAAAAAAACACACTTAATGATTAAGATCTGAATAATCAAGATTCAGACTTGAAAAACAAACGCACTTAATATATGAGATCTGAATAATTAAGATTCAGATCTCCATTAAGTGCAATCAAATGAGGCCTTAGTGTTCCAGTAAAAAATTTACTATCCATTCGTGATAAAATAAATCAAATATCTGTTGTTTAGGCTATGTACACGTCTTTAAAGGTCTTTGTCCTCTATAATGGTTTCAATATTAACCTAAATAGCCGTCCATCCAATTGATTAAATTAAGGAATAGCTGGTATATGTATAATTTATGTATAATTTTTGTATAATTATATATAATCCATACAGGGGCGTATCTAGCCTTATGGTATCGGGTTTATGTCAATCCAATACTTTTGATGCGGAGCATAATTTATGTGTAAAAATTCATTAATATTGCAACAAATAGTAGCTATGAATCTATAACTTTAAAAATATAATGGATTCTATGCTGAAAGCTCAGATATTGAATCCATTGAGTTTAAATCCTGGATCCGCTTATGAATCCGTATATAATCTATATAGTAGCTAAAAATAATGAATCATTAACGGGCCACACTGGATTGTACATGCCGTCAAATGGATGCGACCCACAAGGCTGGCCCAACCCAACCCGTTAGTTTGAAAGGATTGAGGTAAAAATTTCAGCCCATTTTAAACATGACACTATTAAGCCCAGCTTCACTTTAGCTCGGGACCTCGGTAGGGTTGGGCTGGGCTGCTCTATGAGGCCGAAGAATAAAAATAAAAATAAAATAAACTAAAATTACTTAAATCAATAATCAACAATAATCAATATGTAAAAACAACACTTCCACAAAAGATATGCATTAAACAAAAAACAAAAAATATATAATTCTTTGACATTGCAAAGTAGAAGAATGTTTTTTCTTCTTCAATTAAAACATTTGTCTCTTAGTTCCTTCGAAGATACTTATTATTCTCTCGTGAATTACTAATCACTTGCCATTTTATGTCACACATTTATTGTAATACTCCTCAAATTTATAAAAGTTTCAAGATACGCTAATTATAGAACTAAATTATTATTATTACTATTATTTTTATCTTACCTATAGTGAAATATATGTATGTATATGTATATATATGTATGTATATACACTTAAATAATTGGATAACAATTAGGAAAATATTAATAATTTTAATATTATTAATTATTAAAAGTGAATATCATTAATTACTAGTAAAAAAAATAAAAATAAAATATAAAAAGGGGAAAAAAGGGCCCAAAGCGCATGTTGAGAAACAAAAGGCTTAAAGCATAGAACCAAGTTCTATTTAGTCACGTAGAGGCAAAAAGGCTTAAAGCCTTTGGAAAAGAACGAGAGGTCTAAGAGCAAGAATAAAGTAGCGTATCGGTCATTGAGAGCTATTTCGTAGGACCTTTTTTAGGCCACGACTGAGGTAATTCTTTTTACGGAATTGTAAGCTATAACATCATTATATACTAGAATCTAACACCTAATAAGGTAAATTCATAGGAAGGTTTTACAAAACCTCAAGAACACCCATCAAATACGAGTTAAGTTTTTGGTATAAAAATTCTTCATTTTTATTGGATTGCTATGATGGGTTAAGGTTGTTAGAGGCAGTAAAGGATTGTTAGAACAAGACATCATCCCAAAACTTAGAAATTTAGAAGTTGAACCTAAAGTTCTTAGAGTTGACAAAAGATTAATGCTTTTGGGAAGTTGGATACTTATTGTGACTTATCATTATAGTATTTGATCGTTGAGTTGATTACAAGAATTAGAACTTACATTGTTGCTTGAAAGGAGAATTGAGGTGAGTTGATATAACCCTTTACTAAAGTGGTTTGACTCACAAAAGTACGCACATAAGGTGTTTGATGAATTGCATAAAAGAGTTAATATATACTTAATTGGAGTAGTAAGTACCCATTAGCTTAGAATTATTTTCTAGCTAAAGTTTAGATGATTATTTGGATATATGTGCATAAATTTCAGGTTTTTATGTTATTCTTATATGCCATTTTCATGTTGAAAATTCATGAAGGATCAAGTATCTTTATAAATATTTTTGAATGTCTATTTCATTCTTATGTCATGCCTTACATTTAAGGATACCGGTATGAGTATGTATAATAGATTTAGACTTGAAAAGTCACAAGAAGAAGTTTTAGAAATAAATTTTTTTTGAGAGTATTCTTTATTCTAAGAAAGGGTCATCGTCCAGGCCTAGGATCCTGACCAAGGCGTTGGCTTCCTGAAACTACTTGTGCCAAAGTAAGCACACAAGCCGAGGGTCTCATTGCTGATAATTTACTTAGCCATGCTAAAGTATGAGATATGATTGCTGAGAACCATGAAGCGAGTGACACCTCGTGGATTGGGCCTATTCGATCAGGTTGGGATCGAACCCGTGCCGATCACACGGTGACTGAGACAGAATTAAGTCAGGAAAGTTGGAACTCCCAAAGTATAAAGTGAAGTATTTTTTTATAAGAAAGAAAAAGAAAAGAATTTCTTTTAGAATATTCATAAACTGCTATTATGCAATTATTTAGAATTATTCTTATAAGCTTTATGTTTTACATGCATCTAGAACCTTTGCTCATAATGTATATGTTATTAAATTTTCGCCCCCTGTTGTTGAGACTCATTGAGTACAATGGATGATACTGCCGTTCTTTTTTAAGAACCTACGTTGGTCTGCGGTACAATGTAGGAACCAGATTTGCAGCCGAGAAGGCTACGGGTTAGGACTTCTTTCTCTTCCAGTGCTATTGGTGAGCTCCACTTTTGTTCGTGGAGTATTCCTTAGAGTCATCTTTATTTAGTTATTTCTTTGTTACTTAGACAAACGGTCAGAAAATCTCATTTCCTGAGCAGTGCGTCGGTTTATCAGTAGAGGTTTCATAGACATAATCGTTGGATTAAGATTTAGATGTTTTTGATAATAACTTAGCAGTATTTCATTAGTTACTATGAATAAAGTTTAGGAGTTGATTTATTTAAATGTTTAAATTAATCAAAAGTATTTGATTGGAGTATTGCCTTGTTGCATATAAAGTTTGGAGGTATAATAGATTTGATAAGCAGAGATGGTTCGCTCGGTCATGTTTAGTGATCGAGTGTCAGTCCCGACTTGTTCAGAAAATGGGTCGTGACAATAATAGCCAATTGACAATCATACGTAGGCAGGTGCGGATCCATACTTAACGAAGCGGTGTCACGTAATATCGCTTTGTCGATTTTTTTTAACTAATTAGATGTATTAATACCGTGTGGAAACAGATAAGTTGGAAAAATGACATCACTTGACATAAACTGTCTTTTGGTACGTTGGTTATGTTCTTGATTTTGCTCTAAGAGGTTGAAGGTCTGAACTTCAACTAGCACATTGTTTTTTCAAATATTTGAGAGAGTCTCTACGGTTAAAAATTGTGATGAAGTAGAATTGAACTCAGAACCTTTTCTACTTAATACTCAACAAAATCAATAGACTAAGACTATTTTTATCTAAAAATATGATAATTGATGTTATTATTCATGTTCTTCCATAAATTTCAACACCACGTAGGTGCCAAAATATCTGTCAATCTTGATAATAAGTCCATGTTTTGTAGAAGAGACGAATGTGTCAGTTATCAAGCCAATATTTTTAGGACTACTATTGGATTAACTTTTAATAGAACAACCACTTGGTCTCTATTCCTACTCAATTTACACTACTGGGCTGGGCTTAAACATTGTCATACACTACGAGTGTTATGTCATGGGCGACTTTTCAGCCATGCCCTATGACCCCTTGGGTGCGCCCCGTGGCGTCCTAGCAAGCCTCCCAATACCTAGCGCTACGGACGGCCCCGTGGTCTTGGCCGCGTCAAGTGACAAGCGCGCATGTACCTCTGTCGCCCCACTAATATCCCTCACCAGCGCCCAACCACAGACAGATGTCAACAGCGCCGCGCGCGCAGACCCTAATACCAAAGACTATGCTGCTGATAACAGACCTGTTTCTGCCTTATAGAAAACTAAGTCATTTTCATTGCAAATATAGAGTAGTTTTATTCCATGTACTTCCATTGTGTTTCTCTAGTTTAATCAAGTCTAGTCTTGTAGCTTTGGTTTATTTTTTTTAAGAATTATTAGGGGGGATCAAGCAATCAAACTTTCTAGCAAGCAAACAATTCTCTGTACTGGTGTCTCTCCCCCTCGACACCGCGTTGCCTTTCTGTAATAGCTTTCATTAATGCAATCAAGCTTTCTTTCATTCTCAACTCTCATTTCTGTTCTCTCAATTGCTCTTGACATTGATTTTCCCGTACGGCATTGACAATCTAGTCTAGCGTACGGAGGGGACCTCAGTTGGCAGATAATAACTGCACTGACATTAGTTACTTAGCTTTACGTAGCCCTTCCAAGGAATCTCAGGAAGGCGCCGTGTAACAGTTATAATGGAATGAATAAGATCGATTTACCTTAGTCAGAGGTCTCAAGTTTGAGCTATGAGAATGAGAAAAGTTTGGTAGGGAATACTTTTTTCCCCTACAATAAGCCACGGCCTTATATGCGACGTGTATCCGAATTAGTCGAAGCCCCATACACCAGATGGGAAACCAAAAAAAAATTATATTTCCAAAACGCCGTCCAATTAAATTATATTTCCAGCTAAATACAAGAAGACTGATGTGTTTTAGGTCCAAATACTTGGTAAACAAAAATGACACTCCTAGTTTTTTATATGTGGAATGTGACTACATAAATGTGAGGACTTGTCCACATAATAGATGAAAATGATAAATTGAGAGATCAGTATCGTCAAATCTTTTTATAACAGTATCATTTGTTTCGATTTTTTTTGCTGATATAATGAAGTATCTTTATATATATATATATAATATAAAAATCGATTCCGAAAAAAATATAATTTTTATAATAAATTATTATTATATAAGGATGATGTTATAGAAATATCCGACTAATCAATATTTGCTATACCATTGAAAATTGAAGTATTTATAGAGATACCGGTAGTTCGAATCCCTCTCAATCTGCGAGGGGACATAAACATAAGATAATTTGTTGTTATTACGTAGCACAAGGCACACCAACTTTGACTTCTTGGAACAATCATAAATTCTTTTTTTTAAGAAAATCTCCTCTAGATATAATCAACTTTCCTTGATATTAGTTATCCATTCATGTAATAACCTTAACATAATGGTCTAAAAATCATAATTGTTATAAAATAAAAGCAATGCAGTAAAATGTAAATAAGAAGAGATAGAAAGAAGGGAGAAGTGTTTTCTTCTTTCACTTTGGTGTATCTTTCCATTGCAATTACATGGCCTTTTATAGGCATAAAAAGTAAAGATTATGGACATAAAGTAGGAGATTTAATCTTTAAGTTATTCACAACATGGGCATCCAATGTACAAACTATTCATAACACTCCCCCTTGGATGTCCATGTAAGATAATGTACCTCATTAAGAACTTACAAAAAAATATTGGGATGTACATAGTTATTTATAATATGCATTGCTTGCTGCCTCATTAAAAACCTTACCAGAAAAATCCAGTGGGATAAAATCTTGGTTAAGGAAAAGAGTGCAGCGTGTAGTTACTCCCCCTGATGAAAAATCAATTAATGTCTCGAAGACGACGCATTCCAATCTTATATATCAGTTTTTTAAATATTGAGGTTGGTAATGCCTTAGTGAACAGATTAGCCAAATTATCATTTGAACAAACTTGTTGTACATCTACTTCACCATTCTTCTGAAGATCATGAGTGAAATTTTTTTTTTGGTGAAATGTGTTTTGTTCTATCTCCTCTGATATATCCTCCTTTCAATTGAGCTATGCATGCAACATTGTCTTCATACAATATTGTTGGAATATTCTCTTTCGAAGAAAGACCACATGTTTGCTGAATGTGTTGAGTTATAGATCTCAACCAAACGCATTCTCGACTTGCTTCGGGTATGACTATTATCTCTGCATGATTTGAAGAAGTAACAACCATAATTTGTTTTGTCGAACGTCATGATATGGCTGTACCTCCACTTGTAAATAAATAACCTGTCTGAAATCGACCTTTGTGTGGATCAGACAAATATCTTGCATCTGCATAACCAATCAATGATGGCTTGGATTCATTTAAATAAACTAAACCCATATCAATGGTCCCTTGGAGGTATCTGAATATATGTTTAATACCATTCCAGTGTCTTTGTGTTGGCGAAGTGCTAAATCTTGCCAATAAGCTTACTGAGAAAGCTATATCTGGTCGAGAATTATTGGCAAGATACATTAATGCCCCAATTGCACTAAGATATGGTACTTCGGCACCAAGAAGCTCTTCATCATTTTCATGAGGTCGGAATGGATCTTTCTTTATATCAAGTGATCTCACAACCATCGGGGTACTCAATGGATGTGTTTTATCTATATAGAATCGCTTTAAATTTTTTTCGGTGTATGTTGATTGATGGACAAATATTCCATCTTTCATATACTCAATTTGTAGACCAAGACAACATTTTATCTTTCCAAGATCTTTCATTTCAAATTCTTTCTTCAAACAGTCTACTATTTTTGGAAGCTCCCCAGGAGTTCCAATGATATTTATATCATCAACATACACGACGATTATAACAAATTCAGATCCAGGCCTTTTTATAAAGACACAAGGACAAATTGGATTATTCTTGTACCCTTCTTTCAACAGGTATTTACTCAGGCGATTGTACCACATACCACCTGATTGTTTCAATCAGTATAAAGATTTCTGAAACTTTATTGAACAAGTTTCTCGAAAACTTTTATATGCTTCTGGCACTTTAAATCCCTCGGGTACTTCATAAAAATTTCGTTGTCTAATGATCCATACAAATAGGCTGTAACAACATCCATTAGATGCATATCAAGTTTTTCTTGCATTGCTATATTTATGAGATACCTAAAAGTGATAGCATTCACTACAGGAGAATATGTCTCCATATAATCAATTCCAGGCCTTTGGAAAAACCCTTGTGCCACAAGTTGTGCTTTCTATCTAACGACTTCATTTTTATCATTTCGTTTTCGCACAAAAACCCATTTATACCCTACTGGCTTTATGCCTTCAGGTGTTCGAACTATGGGTCCGAAGACTTCACGTTTTCCAAGTGAAGTTAACTCTGCTTGGATAACGTCTTTCCATTTTGGCCAATCATTTCTCTGTCTACATTCATTGACAGATTTTGGTTCAAGATCCTCATTTTGTTGCATTATTTCAATAGCAACATTATAAGCAAAAATGTTATCGATAACAAAATTATTTCGGTTCCATCTTTTTCCGGTTAAGACGTAACTTATTGATATCTCTTCATTTTCATTATTTTTAGGTACCTGGACCTCCCCTAAGGTCTTATCATTTGTTACGTCATGGGGCTCTTCTTGAGCCACTATCTCTGTGTTATGTTCACTTTGATCACTTGCTCCTTTTTCTTCTTCGAGGATTTTTATCTTTAGAACTGATTGGTCTACCACGTTTCAAGCATGGCTTAGACTCATTTGCTTTAATTAATTGTCCTAATGGGATATCAACTCGAATGGGAGCATTAGCAGCTGCAATATGTGACTTAGTCACCCTTGGTAGGTCAGTGAATGCAGCTGGCAATTGATTTGCAATATTTTGTAAATGAATAATCTTTTGAACCTCTTGTTCACATT
The DNA here is from genome assembly GCF_000715075.1 of Nicotiana tabacum. Classification (NCBI taxonomy): domain Eukaryota; kingdom Viridiplantae; phylum Streptophyta; class Magnoliopsida; order Solanales; family Solanaceae; genus Nicotiana; species Nicotiana tabacum. The sequence continues at coordinate 2,940,586 of NC_134080.1, read as the reverse complement.
AATTTGTTCGAGGATCTAAATGAGACAGTGATAATGCATTCCTATCTATCTTCTTTTTCAGCTGCTTATTTTCTCCCCCTAATGTTGGATATACTGATTCATCAAAATGACAATCAGAAAATCTTGCCGTAAATAAATCTCCAGTCATCGGTTCTAGATATTTTATAATAGAAGAAGATTCAAATCCAACATATATCCCCAACCTTCTTTGAGGACCCATCTTTGTGCGTTGTGGTGGAGAAATTAGAACATATATCGCACAACCAAAGATCCTAAGATGGGAAATATTGGGCTCCTGACCAAAAGCCAATTGCAATGGGGAGACTTTATGAAAACTTGTAGGCCTTATCCGCACAAGTGTTGCTGCGTGCAAAATAGCATGACCCCATACTGAAATGGGAAGTCTTGTTCTCATAAGCATTGGTCTAGCAATTAATTGGAGGTGTTTGATCAATGATTCTGCTAGACCATTTTGTATATGAACATGAGCAACCGGATGCTCAATTGTTATCCCGGTTGAAATACAATAATCATTAAAGGCTTGGGATGTAAACTCACCAACATTATCAAAATGAATTGTCTTAATTGCATAATCTGAAAATTGTGCTCTTAGCTTTATTATTTGAGCCAACAATCTCGCAAATGCCATATTGCGAGTTGATAGTAAGCACACATGTGACCATCTTGTAGATGCATCTACCAAAACCATATAATATTTGAATGGTCCACATGGAGGGTGAATGAGCCCACATATATCACCCTGTATACGTTCCAGAAATGCAGGGGATTCCATCCTAACTTTAATAGTTGATGGTCTAATAATTAATTTTCTTTGAGAACATGCAGCACAAGAGAATTCCTTAAATTGAAGAATCTTCTGATTCTTCATTGCATGTCCATGTGAATTCTCAATTATTTTACGCATCATATTAGAACCAGGATGGCCCAACCGGTCATGCCAAATAATAAAATTATCTTGATTAGTAAACTTCTCGTTTACTACGGCATGTGTTTCAATCCTGCTAATACTTGTGTAGTATAAGCCGGAGGAAAGAGCAGGTAACATTTCAAGCACATATTTCTTACCGGACATTATTGTAGTAATATAAAGATATTCAATCTTTTCATCATTTGTAGTCTCAATATGATAGCCATTTTGGCGAATATCTTTGAAACTTAATAAGTTTCTTTGAGATTTACTACAATATAGTGCTTCATCAATAGCCAAATTTGTTCCTCCTGGTAGTAATAAATTGGCTCTTCCAGAACCTTCAATTAATCTTGTACTACCGGATATTGTATTAACATTCGCTTTTTTCATTACCAAATAAGAGAAATATCTCTTATCTTGTAAAATAGTGTGTGTTGTAGCACTATCCAGAAGACATATATCATCTTTATTAATCTTGAGTCCAATTGAAGACTGGAGAATTTTCATATTCTTCATAAAAAAAGACAAATAATACATCATAAGAAATATGAAAGACAAGCAGAAAAACATTAAGAAATACATTAGGAATGTAGAAACTAGCAACACGTGATGCATTAAGAAAATACACTCAAGAAAAATAAACTAGTTGCAAACATAAAAATAACAACTTTTATAGCTTCATTCCCCAGTAAGATGATTAGTTCTTCAGTCAATATCCTCAAAGAAGTCTCCAGCTTCTAAATGAGTAATATTTGTTAGGCCTTCAAAATCATCATTTTTATATGCAAGATGTGCCTTAGAATCATATTTGTTTGAGGGACCTGCTTCATCATCATTATTTTGAACGGTCAAGTGTGCCTCCACATTATTTTCTTTTTTTCTAAAGGAGGCTTGATAAAGTTTGACAAAATGTTCTGGCGTACGACAAATGCGTGCCTAATGACCTCTCATACCACATCAGTGACACATACTAGTTTTACTATGATTAATTTGAGAACCCTTATTGTTCTCCAATTTATTCCACCATAATGACGATAATTGTTTCGCCCCCTGCCACGTTTACGACCATGTCCACGACCACGGTAATTATTTTATTTTCTTTCAAACTTATCATATGCTGCTACAACATTCACTTCCGAAAATGGAGTTGACCCAGTGGGACGGGCTTCATGATTTTTCATTAATAAAGTATTATTCTGCTCTGCCACAAGTAGGCATGTGATTAACTCAGAATATTTCTTAAAACCTTTTTTGCGGTATTGTTGTTGTAGCACCACATTTGAAGCGTGAAAAATAGAAAATGTTTTTTCCAATAAGTCCTTATATGTGATAGTGTCTCCACATAATTTTAGTAGAGAACTTACTTTAAAGATAACAGAATTATACTCATTACAGTTTTAAAGTCTTGCAACCTTAAATGTATCCACTCATACCGAGCTTTCGGTAATACTGTAAGTTTTAGGTAGTCATACCGATCCTTCAAATTAATCCATAATTCAAGTGGATCTTTTACGGTTAAATATTCAGTTTTTAACCCTTCATGTAGATGATGACGAAGGAAAATCATGGCCTTCGCTTTATCCTGATTTGATGCTTCATTTCCTTGTATAATAGTATTTCCAAGACCTTTAACGTCAAAGTGAATTTCAGCATCAAGGACCCATGATAAATAGTTCCTCCCGGTGATATCAAGTGCCACAAATTCAAGTTTTGATAAATTTGACATAGTGAAAACTATCATAAAAGATGACTAAGTTAGATAAATAATTATAATAATAAACAATTAATGAAAACAAAACGATTAAGGTAAAAGAAATGAAAATAGAGCTATATCATGTTAACAATCTACTATTTCATTTTATTCTTGCCATAAAGTAGAAATTACATACTTGTTTCATTTCACTTTATATTATTGATATATATGTGTTAATAGAATTGAACATGACTAACATTATTTATACGTTCCGATAAATATAAAGTAATTAAACTATAAAATTATTGCTTGTCAATTCATTTCTCACAGTTCTTCAAAATGCATTAAAGATATATTTTGATCCAGGGAGTCCATGAATATTATAAGTATAACATTAGTGCATAGCTAGTTTGATGACTTTGAGGTCCTCTAAGAGTTGAGCATGGAAGGAAATAGTTATTTTATCACTGCAATGTACTTAAACTATTTAAGATGCCCAAGCGCACAAGTAATCTGCAAACAGTGAGCATATGATATGTACTGCCATAAATAAAATGATTATAATGATACATACCTTAATAAAATATGACTCAACTTAGCGGGAGTTAAGAATAAAATTAGAGCTTCGTGCTGATAACGTGTTATAAAATAAAAGCAATGCAGTAAAATGTAAATAAGAAGAGATAGAAAGAAGGGAGAAGTGTTTTCTTCTTTCACTTTGGTGTATCTTTCCATTGCAATTACATGGCCTTTTATAGGCATAAAAAGTAAAGATGATGGACATAAAGTAGGAGATTTAATCTTTAAGTTATTCATAACATGGACATCCAATATAGCATCTAATGTACAAACTATTCATAACAATAATACTATTATTAATTCTTTATAGAAATCAACCTAGAAATTTTCTATAACATCTGAAGCGGTACGATAGTGTATATTTTATACGATAGTGTATATTTTAACCCTACCTCGAGAGGACAAAAAAAGTTATTTTTGATAGATCCTTGGCTTAAAAAAGCAAAAAAAAAGACCAAAAGAGACAATATATAATTTCATAATAATATAATTGCTAAGAGTCGGTTTATGCAAACATAAGCGCCTGTTATTTTAAATATTGCAAAATGAACATACTAAAGTTCACTTGCTTATAACGAAATAAACATAATGCTTTTTCAAAGAATGTGTTTCGCCATCAGGTTCATTTAAATTTTATATTTTAGACAATAAGTATCAATTTTATGTGAAAATACATAAAAAATTTAACAAATATCTAACCTAAATTCATGATATAATAAGTTCAGTACTAAGAATTTTAAATGCCAAATTTATTAAGTTTATATTTTAAGTTCAAACAACAACATACTTAATATATTCCCACATATAGGATCTGACAGGGACGGTCATACCTTGGACGAAGTGGTGTTACGCGACTCCGTTTCGTCAGAAAATTTTACTAAGCAAATGTAATTATATTTTGTCAAAACGAGTAATAAATATAAAATGACACCACTTGACATGTATTCTAGTCTGACATATGCTAATAGCTTCTTGGTTTTGCTTTAAGAGGCCGGCGGTTCGAACTTGAAATAGAACATATTTTTTGCAAATATTTGAAGAGCATCTTGTTAAAAATCATAAGTTAAGTAGAATTGAACTCAACACCTCTTCTAACTTAACCCTCCACAAAACTAATGCACTAAGGTTATTACTCGTTTAGAAATGTGGTAATTAACGTTATTTATTTTACACCCTTATGTAGATATCGACATCGCTTACAAAAAATTCTGTGTACGTCCTTAGGGTCTTGGGAGAAGTAGTGTGTACGCAGACCTTATCCCTACCTAGTGAAGGAAGAGAGACTGTTTCCAATAGATTCTCGGCTCCGGATAATAAGAAGTTGATGACCAATTCTAGTCAATCCACGTGGTTGGGAAAATCACAAAATTCTCTAACATGCATGTGACCTTTTTATCTTTTACGTTAATTACAATTAGTCGATAAAAACCCTCAAAACAAGGTGGAGATGTTCTTTTCCGTTTAATGAAGATTAATGGTATATTTTAGTAATAATATTCTAGACATGATTAATGACCTGAAAGCATCTAGTTGTAGTTTCTTTGTTGATCACAATCACCTATATTTATGGCTATTATCATATCAAATTTTGACAAATATATATTCTTTGTTAGGACATTTCGTGTTGGGTTTAAGTTGTATACCTGAAATAATATTTAATTACTTGACTAGATTAATAAACTGCAATGTTAATGGGCAGGATTACAATGACAACTTATGTTGGTGGGATGAACCAGTGGCGAATTCAGAACTTTTTAAGTCGAGTGCTCAATTATTTTTCATCTAAAGATTCTACCCCTTGAAATTGGGTGCTAATTGAATCAATATAAATTTGGAAGAATTAACTCAAATAGTCGCCCGTTCAACCGTTTAAATTAAAAATACCCAGTGGAACTGGTTAATTTTCATATATAAGCCCGGGCACACACTCGTCACCTCGTGTACACGTCTTTCACATAATTCAAATAATGCAATTAGACCAAATTTTACAGGGTAGTTCCTCCCTCCCCTACAAAATTAGGCAAGATACTTCTCAAAGAAGCTAAATCAGTCTACTAATTGTTGAGTTTTTGTTTAAGATGAAATAGTCTTAAAATTAGAGTGAATGGGAAATGAGATTTGGATTTGGATTTGGATTTGGATTTGGATTTGGTCAAATGATCGATCGATTGATTAATTTTTTGGATCAAATTTATTTGTTAATAGTGAATATTAACGTGATATAATCCGTGTTTGTAACGGATGTTTTTCAATCCGTGTATTGTGTTGCAACACTAAGCAATAAGCAGCCTAGTGCACCTCCCACAATGGTGCAAGTGCTCCTCCCACCAAGCAAGTGTACATTCCACCATGTAAGTGTTTCCTCCATGATAGCCTAGTACTTTTTACACCATGGAGGGGGCAGATTTCTCCCAAATAACTGCTATAAATAGAGCATAAGTTGGAGAGAAAGAAGAACACATCGGAAAAAATACTTAATATACACTCTGTATACACTTAATATACACTCTGTATACACTACGTATACACTGGAAAAACGAATTGCAATCTGATATTCTCTTCAGTAAGAATTCAACATTGACTATAGTTTGCATTCCTTCCTCTCAGAATTTTCATTCTACTTCTGAGTTGTCCTCCTTATTCTGCATTGTTTTTAACTACAAACAAAGCATCCATAAGTGTGATTTGCTGCCGAACTTTGTGTTAGCTGAAACGCTGGGGTTTGAAGTACCGCTACACCAGTGTGTAATTCGTTCTACCCTGGGAGGAAATAATCTATAACCTTGGGTACTAGGAGGAGATTAAATTCCTAAAGGAAACACTGTGAATTCAGTGGGCTCGAATTAATTACAGTCGCATTTAAATTTACATTTATAAGCTAACGTTTTATTTTTTCCAGAATTATTATTTACAAATACAGGAGAACCACGGATCCAACAAGCTTAAGGAATTTAATAACTTTTATTTCTGTATTTGTGTTATTCTTAATATTCTGGAAACTAAAACCTTTGTGATTTTTGTGTACTCCCATTTGGAGAGTAAAGCCTTCGTGGCGGTTTGTTGGAAATTAAAATCTACGTGATTTTTTTTCCCTCCAAATTTAAAACGTTTTCTAAACATTTGTTTGTGTCATTTTTAACAGAAAAAAATGGCAAATGAAAGCGGAAACCAAGCTGTTCCGATGATGACTGCCAACACATCGACAAGTCGATCTCCGGCGTTGACACCGGCAGAGAAACCCGGAAAATTTTCCGGGATGGATTTCAAGCGCTGGCAGCAAAAGATGTTCTTCTACTTGACTATGTTATGTCTACAGAAGGAAGATGTTCCTGATCTTCCAGATGAAACTCTAGAGAATGATAGCTTTCTCGTGATTGAGGCGTGGAAGCATTCTGACTTCTTGTGCAGGAATTATATTCTTAGCGAACTGGAGGATAATCTGAATAATGTATACAGTGGCGTGGAGACGTCAAAAGAATTGTGGAATGCGCTTGAAAAGAAATACAAAATTGAAGATGCCGGGATGAAGAAATTCATCGCCGCAAAATTTTTGGACTACAAAATGGTAGATAGCAAGTCTGTTATTACCCAAGTCCAAGAATTGCAAGTGATTATTCATGATCTACTTGCTGAAGGTATGTTTCAAATAAATACTGATATTGAAAGTAAATTTTTTAGTAATTTTACTAACGGAATTTTCATTGAAGATCTTGTCATCAATGAAGCATTCCAAGTAGCAGCAATAATTGAGAAGTTGCCTCCATTGTGGAAGGACTTTAAAAATTATTTGAAACACAAATGAAAGGAGATGTCCCTTGAAGATCTCATTGTTCGATTGAGAATCGAAGAGGACAATAAAGCTGCTGAAAGGAGAGGCCGTGGAAATTCAACAATAATGGGAGCAAATATTGTTGAAGATAACAAAAAGAGAAAGAAGGCTTCTGGTCCGAAATACAACCCAAGCAAGAAGCGGTTCAGTGGAAACTGCTACAACTGTGGGAAAACCGGACACAAATCTATGGAGTGTCGTGCTCGGAAGAAAGACAAGCAAAGGGGTCAAGCAAACATGGTATAAAAGCATGATGATGTTGATGACTTGTGCGTCATGCTTTCTGAGTGCAACCTGGTAGGAAACCCAAAGGAGTGGTGGATTGATTCTGGAGCCACTCGCCATGTTTGTGCTGTGAGGGAAGCATTTTCTACATATGCTTCTGCTGGACCCGAAGAGACGTTCTCTATGGGAAATGCTGCTACAACAAAAATTAAAGGATACGGTAAGATATTTCTCAAGATGACTTATGGCAAGGTCATGACTTTGAACAACGTCCTTCATGTTTCCGAGATTAGGAAGAACTTAGTCTCTACTGGACTTCTTGTAAAGCACGGTTTCAAGTGCGTTTTTGTATCTGACAAGGTAGTGATTAGTATGAATGAAATGTTTGTAGGAAAAAGTTACCTTACTGAGGGTCTTTTCAAGCTGAATGTAATAGTTGTTGAAACTAATAACAAAACTTCAGCTTCTTCTTACTTACTTGAGTCAAATGATTTATGGCATGTACGTTTGGGTCATGTCAATTATAAAACCTTGCGAAAAATGATTAACTTGGAAGTATTGCCTAAGTTTGAATGCGAAAAATCAAAATGTCAAATATGTGTGGAATCTAAATATGTTAAACATCCTTATAAGTCGGTTGAAAGAAATTCAAATCCTTTAGACTTAATTCACACAGATATTTGTGACATGAAGTCAATACCATCTCGCGATGGAAAGAAGTATTTCATAACTTTTATTGACGATAGTACTCGATATTGTTATGTTTACTTACTTAATAGTAAAGATGAAGCAATAGACGCATTCAAGCAATACAAAAATGAAGTTGAAACACAACTTAACAAGAAAATCAAAATGATAAGAAGTGATAGGGGTGGTGAATATGAATCTCCTTTTGAACAAATATGTTTAGAATATGGGATTATTCATCAAACAACAACCCCTTACACGCCCCAATCCAATGGGATTGCGGAAAGAAAGAATCGTTCATTAAAGGAGATGATGAACGCATTATTGATAAGTTTTGGTTTGCCACAGAACTTGTAGGGGGAAGCCGTTCTTACGGCCAGCCGAATACTAAATCGAGTACCCCATAGCAAAACACAATCCATTCCATATGAAAAATGGAAAGGAAGGAAGCCCAACTTGAATTATTTTAAAGTGTGGGGGTGTTTGGCAAAAGTGCAAGTTCCTAAACCCAAAAGGGTAAAAATAGGACCGAAAATAGTTGATTGTGGTTTCATAGGATATGCGACTAATAGTAAATCAGAAAATCCCGACATTCATAATAATACAGCTATAGAATCAGATAATGCTGAGTTCTTTGAATATATATATCTGTATAAAAAGGAATGCGAGTCGATTGGTGAAGGATCTAAACGACCTCGGGAAGAAACAAAAGAAAGTACATTTAATCAGGGGGATCCAAGACGTAGTAAACATCAAAGAACGTCTACTTCGTTTGGACCAGATTTTGTGACTTTCTTATTGGAAAATGAGCCTCGAATATTTAAAGAAGCTATGTCTTCTTCGGAATCATTGTTCTGGAAAGAGGCAGTCAATAGTGAAATAGAATCCATATTGAACAACCATACATGGGAATTGGTTGATCTTCCTCCTGGAAATAAACCTTTGGGTTCTAAATGGATTTTTAAGAGAAAAATGAAAGATGATGGCACTATTGATAAATTTAAGGCAAGACTTGTTGTCAAAGGGTATAGACAACGAGAAGGTCTTGACTACTTTGATACATACTCCCCAGTTACAAGGATTACGTCCATACGGATGTTAGTAGCATTAGCTGCAGTGTATGGTCTTGAAATTCATCAAATGGATGTTAAAACGACCTTCTTAAATGGAGAGTTGGAGGAAGAAATTTACATGGAACAACCTGAAGGGTTTGTGGTTCGAGGTAAAGAAAATAAGGTATGTAGACTTGTTAAGTCCCTTTACGGACTAAAACAAGCACCCAAATAATGGCATACGAAATTTGACCAAACAATGTTGTCAAATGGTTTTAAGATAAATGAATGTGATAAATGTGTGTACATTAAAAATGTTCTAAATCACATAGTCATTGTTTGCCTATATGTGGATGATATGCTGATAATGAGTAATAACATTGCCAACATAAATGCTACTAAGCGTATGCTAACTAGCAAGTTTGATATGAAGGACTTGGGAATTGCGAATTTAATTCTGGGGATTAAGATCCAAAAGACTCCTCAAGGTCTGGCATTGTCATAATCTCATTATATTAAGACAGTACTTGGAAAATTCAAGCACTTGGGCTTTAAACTTGCAAAGACTCCAATTGACGTGAATCTTGCATTAGCAAAGAATAAAGGTCAAAGCATATCACAATTGGACTATGCTCGTGTGTTGAGATGCTTAATGTACATCATGAATTGTACACGACCAGATATAGCTTGTGCTATAAGTAAACTGAGTCGATACACGAGCAATCCAGGTCAATCTCATTGGATAGCCATGAAATGAGTTTTGGGATATTTAGAACATACCCAAAAATTTAATTTGCACTACAGTAAATATTCTGCGGTGATTGAAGGATATTGTGATGCAAATTGGATCACCGGTTCAACTGATTCAAAGTCCACAAGTGGAGATGTATTCACTATTGGTGGAGGAGCGATATCTTGGAAGTCGTCCAAACAAATATGTATTGCCCGTTCTACAATGGAGGGTAAGTTCATAGCCTTAGATAAAGCCAGTGAAGAAGCTGAATGGCTCCGGAATTTCTTGGAAGACATTCCATTTTGGCCCAAACCATTGACACCAATATTCATATATTGCGATAGCCAAGCGACAATTGGAAGGGCTGTGAGCGTTATGTACAACGGTAAATCTCGTCATATACGACAAAGATATAAAACCGTTAGGCAATTACTCTCTAGAGGAATTATCACGATTGACTATGTAAAGTCAAGTGATAATGTATCGGATCCACTTACAAAAGGCCTAACTAGAGAGGTAGTTGAGAAATCATCGAAGGGAATGGGACTATGGCCGAGAACAAGTCATTGTGGCGGTAACTCTACCTAGAAGACTGGAGATCCCAAGATCTAGGTTCAAGGAGATCAAACAAAGTCATTAATGACGGTTCAACATTGTCAACAAAATTTTTTAGTCCATTCTCGTGATGAGACAATGTTCAGTACCAAGGATAAAACATTAAGACTTTTTAATGATTTCTAAATTTGATACAGGGTATATCAAATAGTGTATCTGCGGGATGACACGTTTAGGAATCACCTATGTAAGTGTGAAGTGTTAGCCGCTTCAAGGAGAATTTTGCAAGGCCAATTCTCTACGCACTTATGAAACCAGGCAGTGTTCATGACTGAAACGAACACAAGAATGAGAACCAAAGACGGTTAAGGGATTGATTGTGTGACTTATGGTTGTCTAGGTATACACTAAAGTTCGACGGTTCAAAGATATCAAATCTACCGATTGACCGAGTATATCTGACATAAGTTCACTACGGAAAGTTCAAAGGGAAACCTACTTATCCAGATGCAATTAATCCTTGCTTGCAAATCACACAAGTTTTTCATGCATACTTCCGTGATATAGCCATTTCCCATTCATGTGGGGGATTGTTGAGTTTTTATTTAAGATGAAATAGTCTTAAAATTAGAGTGAATGAGAAATGGGATTTGGATTTGGATTTGGTCAAATGATCGATCGATTGATTAATTTTTTGGACCAAATTTATTTGTTAATAGTGAATATTAACGTGATATAATCCGTGTTTGTAACGGATATTTTCCAATCTGTGTATTGTGTTGCAATACTAAGCAATAAGCAGCCTAGTGCACCTCCCACAATGGTGCAAGTGCTCCTCCCACCAAGCAAGTGTACATTCCACCATGTAAGTGCTTCCTCCATGATAGCCTAGTGCTTGTTGCACCATGGAGGGGGTGATTTCTCTCAAATAACTGCTATAAATAGAGCATAAGTTGGAGAGAAAGAAGAACACATCGGAAAAAACACTCGAAACACTCTGTATACACTTAATATACACTCTGTATACACTTAATATACACTCTGTATACACTTAATATACACTCTGTATACACTGGATATACACTCTGTATATACTGGATATATACTCTGTATACACTGCGTATACACTGGAAAAACGAATTGCAATCTGATATTCTTTTCAATAAGAATTCAACATTGGCTATACTTTGCATTCCTTCCTCTAAGAATTTCCATTCGACTTCTGAGTTGTCTTCCTTATTCTGCATTGTTTTTAACTACAAACAAAGCATCCATAAGTGTAATTTGCTGCCGAACTTTGTGTTCGCTGAAACACTGGGGTTTGAAGTACTGCTACACCAGTGTGTAATTCGTTCTATCCTGGGAGGAAATAATCTATAACCTTGGGTACTAAGAGGGGATTAAATTCTTTAAGGAAACATTGTGAATTCAGTGGGCTCGAATTAATTACTGTCGCATTTAAATTTACGTTTATAAGCTAACGTTTTATTTTTTCCAGAATTATTATTTACAAATACAGGAGAACTACAGATCCAACACTAATAATATACCACCCCAGACTTTAGACAGAGTCTCACATCGGCAAAACACAATAGGGATACTATACAGTATCATTTTTCCATGGTGATTGTCCAAAAATAGAAAAGAGACATTCAATATATTAACTGCTTGAATTATTGGATTCCTTCTACGTAATATACGTGACAAAACATGATTTTTCTTATCGAGATATGGTCCAACATATCACAGGAACGCAGAGAATCTTAATATTATTTTTTTTTGGAACAAATTACCATATTACATTTTTTGACTTGCTAAATGATACTAGTACTCATTTGTTGTATTTTATATTCTTTCCTTTATAATCTATTCAAAAAACAAATAAGATATCTCGTTTTTCGAAAACTTATTGCTCTTAATCTTTTTATTTCAATAAATAATATATTTTATTTATGAAGAGTCATTTTAATATATATTTGAAGCTAAAATTAGATTAATTCAATTCACTAAAATTAAAATTTAAATATTTAAAAACTATATGAAAATTCCTATAAGGTGCAATTCTTCTCACGCCAATATGATAAAAAAAAAAAGGTTTCAAAATGTTGATCATATTTCAAACAGTAATCTTAAGAAATGAAATGTGTCACATAAATTAAAACATAGGGAGGTTTAAAAAAATTTATATGTAAACACAACTTCAATTACTTTGAACTTTCTCTTTCCTTTTTTTTTTTCCGCTTCAAATGACTTTTTATTTTTGGGGTATTATCACTTTTAACTCGTGCCAAAAACTATTTACATCTTTTAGCTGAAAAAGTGTATAAAATTTGTATATAACATACAGATTGTATATATATACAAAAAATATACAAATTTTATACATTTTCCGGCTATTATTTTTATAGCAGCTATACAGTATATTTTTCCTTTATTTTTACCAATTAAACTAAAATATTTTCCAAACACGTACATAATTTGCTATAAATAGAAGGGCTGCTCACCACTATCCGTCCATCGACCCTAGTAACATACTTTAAGCATCAGCGCCTCGCAAAAATGGAAACCACAGCCACCGGCGCCGCCACAACCACCACCGTCAACGGCGGTCTTCACTCCCTCAAAGTGAAACGTCTACAGCTCATCCTCAACCGTGCATTTGCACTTATTTACCTTTTTGCCATCCTAGCTCTTTTCTATAACCACACACTCAAACTCTTAAACTCTACTTCCTTTATCTCTTTCTCCATATTATTTTTAATATTAATTTCCGATTTAATTCTAGCCTTTATGTGGTTAACAATTCAATCTTTTCGTATGTGTCCACTAACACGTACTGAATATCCTGAAAAACTCAAAAATTTTAGTGCCGGAAATTTTCCGGCACTTGATATATTTATTTGTACGGCGGATCCTTACAAGGAGCCGCCGTTAAACGTCGTGAATACGGCGTTATCGGTTATGGCGTATGATTATCCGGTTGAGAAAGTTTCAGTTTATGTTTCTGATGATGGAGGTTCTGAGCTTACGTTGTTTGCTTTTATGGAAGCTGCAAAATTTGCTGTATTTTGGTTGCCATTTTGTAGGGAAAATAAAATAGTTGAAAGGTGTCCAGATGCGTATTTTAGTTCTAATTATTCTGAAAATTCTGAGACTCAGAAAATTAAGGTATGTTTTCCTTTTTGCTCTTTTTATTTTATTTTTATAAATCCATTCTAAGTTTTATTTTCAGCTGTTTCAATATGTTTTACGTGAAAACTCCTAAACCTTTGACATAAGGTCTTCATAAAGTCTTTAAGTTTGATATACCCAGTGGCGGACACAGAATTTTTACGCCACGTGGCACATTATTCTGCTCAATTAGTACCCCTAAAGGGTTTTAGTATTCAGGGTACCAGACCAACTGCTTTAAATTAACCATTTTCATGGCATATACGTATAATATATACAGGATTTCATCCGAAGTTTACGAGGTTCGGAGACCCCTCACCCATACACATGGGTCCGCCTCTAAATATACCTAAGAGTTACTGCCATGTGACCAGGAGGTCACGGGTTCGAGCCGTAGAAACAACTCTTGCAAAAATGTAAGGTAAAACTGCGTACAATAGACCTTTATGGTTCAACTCTTTCCCGGACCCCGCGCATAGCGGGAGCTTAGTACACCGGGTTGCCCTTTATTAAATTACTCTCCTAATATAAAATAACTTCACAATCAATGTATTAACTTTACGAATTAACTTTAACATGATATTTAAATATTATCGTGATTGATAAGTTACCAATAATCCTCGACTTCTCCAGATGATTAGAGTTTGGAGACATGTATACAGTGTATTTCTCTTTTTGAGTATTAGATTAAGTTTTATTTTAACAAAATATGCTTGTTTTGACTTGTTCATATTAAGACATAGTTAGTCATTTGATTTCCTAATTATATTAAAGTTCAAGTTATTGGTGCATGCCTGTATTTCTTGAAAATATGTGTCATCTGAACTATAATGCGATTATTTTAATATAAAGTTTTATTATTATTAGTTTTACTTTGTGATGAAAAATTCAAGAATGTGTGATGTACGTTAAATATCCGCAGAGATGGGGATTTAGATAGAGACCTTTGAACTATTTGCCATTTATACCCCATAACAGGTCACGTTCCACAACTCTTTGTTAATTACATGACAAAAAATGATACCATACAAATAAAGGCGGAGCCAAGATTTAAAATTTATAGGTTTCTATAGCGACCTAAGTAAAAATAAAATGAATAACTGGGTTCGCAATAAAAAATTATGAATATTTAATGAATTTTTTTAACACATATACATGATATGTGCAAAAGCTATTGGGTTCACGAACAGTAGCGGAGGCATAGCGGAGGCAGGATCTCCACGAAGGGGGTTTAAATAAGAATAAGTTAAATTTTTTTTTAGCTAGTGGGAATTGATCCTATGACCTTAGGAAGGTTTTGAACCCCTCGACCAATAAGCTACACTTTTGGACTGTTTTAAGGAGGTTCAAAACTTAATATATAAATATAAAAAACAAATTTGCCTTATATAAAGTATAATTTTTCTGGCGAAAGGGGTTCGGGTGACCCTTTTCTGCCCCCTAAATCTGCCCCGGTTCACGAAAATAAAAATGTAATAGGCTGGATCCGCTCTTAAGTACAAAGATGAGAAAGGTACAATAAATAAATTTGAAAAAGCAAGAAAAAGACATTAGGTTAATTTCTAGTAATATATTTTGGTATATTCATTGTCTATAGCAATCATTGAAGGGGCATATAGGGGCAAGGAAATCACGGAGAATAATAGCTAATTTTGTGTACGTAGTAGTAGGATAAGCAACTTGCACAATTTTCTTGACTAGTCTAAGGTCAAAAAGTTTATTTAATTTCAATATTTATCTGAAGATATTCCATTCTATTTCTCTTTGTCATTTTGCTTTGAATTCAATCCTTCTGACGCTATAGCCATGGAATGAATCAGATATTTTTTATCATCACTCATTTAATATATCGCAAAATAACGAATTAATTATATACTATATATATACACGTCATGTTTGTTGTAATCATGTGTTGATTCATAAATTTTGATTGCTAATAATAATGTCATAGCTCTTATAAGGACAGCTTATTATTTTTATTCTGCCCTTTGAAATTACTAAAAATATTCGGTGTAAAGGGAATTTAACAATTTATAATTTTTTATTTTTGTGCAGTTTATGTACGAAAACATGAAAACGAGGATAGAACATGTGGTTGAGAGGGGAAAGGTGGAGGAAGATTATATTAACAGCGAGGAAGAACGTCAAATTTTTAGCAAATATTGGACTGCTGGATTTACTCGCCATAACCATCCCTCTATTATTCAGGTTCGTCATACAGTTAGATCTCTCTATAACAACATCCCTATATAACAACATATTGAAAATCAAGTGAGTGCATTTGCATGCATCTACATCTGCATCCGGTGGGTTTCCGTAAGGGTATTCAGACTTGAAAGAATTAAAAAAAAAACTCCAATAAAGGATGTTCAATATATATTATATACATTTACATCAAATATTTTACTTATATACATAGTATAATTTTTCGTAATATCTCGAGTTGACCACCCTTAACAAAAGGTGGTTTCGCCCCTGTCTGCATCAGCTGCTAATAGTCTACATTTTGCCTAAAATGATTGGAGCAGGTATTATTAGAAAGTGGCAAAGACAGAGATATAGAAGGTCACGGAATGCCAAATCTTATTTATCTTTCAAGAGAGAAAAGCAAAAACTTCCCTCATTATTTTAAAGCAGGTGCCCTCAATGCTTTGGTAAGTAAAATCTCGTCAAATATTATACACTGACAGTATAAATAATTTTTACAAAATCAACATAGTTTGATCGGTTACAACAAGTTATTATAATCTTTTCTTGATTATAATACTTACGCTTGTATATAGTTATATGTAATTGTCCTTTAAGTGACCTGATTGTGTAATTATTTTTATAGCTTCGAGTATCGGGAATTATGACAAATGCACCAATAATTTTGACACTGGATTGTGACATGTACTCTAATGATCCATCAACACCTAAACGGGCTTTATGCTACTTTTTGGACCAAACATTACGGCCCAATTTAGCCTACGTCCAGTTTCCTCAACAATTTCATGGGCTTAACGATGCAGATATTTATGGTAGTGAGCTAAAAGGCCTATTTCATACTAATCCAGTGGGCATGGATGGGCTACGTGGGCCCAATTATGTTGGAACTGGATGCTTTTTTCATCGTCGGGCTTTCTTTGGGAATCCATCTTTGTTCGAGAAACCCGAAATTCCAGAATTATTCCCAGATCATGATGTGAAGAAGCCCATTCAGGCCCAAGAAATTTTGCAGTTGATGTACGAAAACATGAAGACAAGGATAGAAAATGTAATCGAGAGAGGAAAAGTGGACGATGATTATATTAACAGCGATGAAGAGCGTCAAGCTTTTAGCAATTATTGGACTGCTGGATTTACCCGCCATAACCATCCCTCTATTATTTAGGTTCGTCATATTATATATATATATATATGGCAAGTTCGAACCAACTCTATCAGTTCGAACTTGCCATATGTAAGATTTTGTTGCCACGAAAAAAGTTGCTAGAGCCGAAGCAACAAGAGCACAAGTCAGTGAATGTGGAGTATAACTGCAACAACAATTTTTTTTTCGTGGCAATCATTCGAACTTGCCATATATGTTATATATTTTTAAATCTCCTTGCGACAAGCCGACATATTCCAAAATTAGGTCAAAATATAAAATTGGCTAGTCGATCGAAACTAACTGTATTTTGCTAGTCAAAAAGTATATAAAATACGTATATAGCATACATACATATACAAAAATACATATTTTAACGGCTATTTTTTTGGAGCAGCTAAAAATATACATTTCTGTCAAAATTATGCAGATGGGCTTTAGGTATGGATCACTAGTGGAGGATTACTACACAGGTTATAGACTTCAATGTGAAGGTTGGAAGTCTGTGTTTTGCAATCCTAAAAGGCCTGCATTTTTAGGAGATGTACCTATTTCTCTTCATGATGTGGTCAGCCAAAACAAGAGGTGGTCTGTGGGCCTACTTGAAGTTGGTTTCTCAAAATATAGCCCATTAACTTTCGGTGTTCCGTCCATGGGCTTTGTTATGGCCCATTGTTATGCTCATTATGCATTTTGGCCCATTTGGTCAATACCAATTTCTCTATATGCCTTCATTCCTCAACTTGCTCTCCTCAATGGGGTTCCCATCTTTCCAAAGGTATGCACCAATTTAAGTTATGTACAAAATATAGCAAGCAAAAACACATAGTGAATAGTAACTTTAGTTCTTGATACATCACTTAGGGGTCGTTTGGTTGGAATACGATTTATACCGGTATAAGTTATGCCGGTATAAGTTATATTGGGATAAGTTATGCTGGGATTAGTTATGATGTGATTGTTGTTTATTCATTGTTTGGTATGTTGTATTAAGAATGACAAGTGCATAATTTCTAAAAAGAAAGTATAAGTTATACCGGTGCTAATTACCCCACCTTCTATAAGGTATAAGTTATCCCAGTATTAAAATTAACACCAGGATAACTTATACATGGTTTGCTAACCAAACCGAGTATTAAGGTGGTATTAAATTTTTATACCACTCTTATACCTTCTTATACCTCATATCAAACGACCCCTTAGTGTCTTTCGCATCCCTAAACTTCTGTTATTACTTGTTGTTGTGTTTGTTTCGGTTTTCTGATTGCATTCCTTAGTGTTGGTTTTGTCTTTTTGCTTCGGTTGTCAGATTGGTTTGCTTGTTATTGCCTCTCTCCTTTTTTCTTCCTGAGCCGGGGGTCTACCTAAAACAGCCTCTTTGCCTTCTTAAAGGCATAGATAAGGTTTGCGTACACTCTACCCTCCCCAGATCCCACTTGTGGACTACACTGTGTATATTGTTGTTTGTTTTTGTTGTTGTTCCTTATAGATAGGGGCGGATTTAGGAGGGCGGAAGAGGGTTCACCCGAACCCCCTTCGCCAAAAAATTACACTCTATATATAAGGCAAAATCTGTTTTATATCTTTATATATTATATTTTGAATCCCCTTGACATAACTTGAAGGCATAATTCTATAGTCAAGGGGGTTCAATCTTTGTGAGGTCACTTGTTCGATTCCTACTAGTCACAGTCCTTTTTTTATTTTTTGAACTTCCTTAGTGCAAATCCTGCCTCCCATTGCTTATAGATATAACATATGATCATCTAAAATCGCATTTCTTTTAAAACATTGGCTGCAGGTTTCAGATCCCTGGTTTTTCTTGTACGTTTTTCTATTTCTTGGAGCGTACGGGCAAGATTTTTTGGTATTTATGTCCGCTAAAGGGACATGGAAAAGGTGGTGGAATGACCAAAGAATATGGATGATAAGGGGATTAACATCTTTTCTATTTGGAACAATTGAGTATGTAACTAAACACTTAGGCATGGCTACACAAGGGTTTAGTTTGACAAGCAAAGTAGTGGATGATGACCAAGGTAAAAGGTATTATCAAGGAATTTTCGAGTTTGGGGTTGTTTCGCCTATGTTCGTTATGTTAGCAACAGCAGCAATAATCAATTTAGTAGCATTTGTCAAAGCATTAGTAGATATTTTCAAGGGTGATCAAAGCTTGGATGGTCTCTTAATCCAAATGTTTATTGCTGGTTTTGTAGTAATAAATTGTTTGCCAATTTATGAAGCTATGGTTTTGAGAGCTGATAAAGGAAGAATGCCTACAAAGGTCACTATTATCTCCACATTTGTTGTTGGTATTCTCTATATGGCATTTGCTTTTATTCTAAGAAGTGTGTAACAACAAAGAAGTTTTTTCTTCTTTTTTTTCCTTTGGACCTTTGAGCCGAGGATCTATCGGAAACAACCTCTGTATTTTCTAGCTAAGGGTAAGGTCTGCGTACATATTACCCTCCCCAAACTCGACTTATGAGATTATACTGAGTTTGTTGTTATTGCTGTTGTTGTTTACTTCGGATTTTTGGTGATTGTATTCACTAGCTTAGCAATAGAGTATCCACAGAGAATTAGTGTTCTTGTAGTCTTATTACTACTTAGGTTTAGTTGAATAAGCCAATATTAGATTTAGTTGATATTTCAGAAATAAAAGGATCATGGAGATCTCATAGAATGTATATTGTTGTATTTCTTTATATTCTACTGTATTTGAATCAGTTATGTTGAAGAATAATTAAAAGTTGTTGCAGAAAACATAAAACTGTTCAGGAATTGATATTTCCTAGTTTCTCTAATTAATACGTAAATAGATTTTGCATCTAGTTGGCGTGCGACAAGTTGAGCTCTTTTTGATTTCTATTCAAAAAGTGCATACACATATCGATTGAATAGCAAGCAAAAATTGGTGTTGCTACTATTTACACATGGAAAAGCACATCTATGAACAGTGGCGAAGCCAGGAATTTTCTTAAGGGTGTTCAAACTTGAAATAAGTAAAAAAAATAATCCGACAAAGGGTGTTCAATACATGTTATGTACCTCTAAAATCTAATAGTTTACCTATATAAACAGTGTAATTTTCCGACAAAGGATGGTCAAAGGGTGGTCAGGTGACCACCCTAACCCAAGTGTGCCTTCGCCCCTGTCTATGAACAGAGGCGGATCTACAATTATGAACCAAAATTTTATTTAGTTTTAAACTGGTTTATTGTTTAGTTAGTTTATAGTGGTTTGTTAAACAAGCAAGCTATTTACGTAATTTGCTACATTGTTTCATATATTGCTTGTAAATGTGAACTATGTTATAGCAGATAATCATTCTAGAAAGAAAAAAATAATTCAAAATGATGTTGTTTTGAGGCCCTGCTATCAGCTATGAACAAAAAAAAAAGAGTTTGATTGCTGCACTTACTAGTGGTTGTAGTTGCTGTCGTCTGCACAAAATTTTGGGTCTGCCACTATGCTGTGCTGTCGTCTGCACAAAATTCTGGGTCCGCCAATGTCGATGAACTAGCTTCAAGTTCAGCTCCCAACTTCTCCAATCTATCAGTTTCTTCATCTAAATCTCGAACTAAAGCATGATTAACACTTCCATCATCCTCACTAGCATGAATTTGCCTACCAGCAAACCATCGTCCATTCATCGCCTCAATCCACCTACGAGCATCCCTTCGATCCTTAAATTTAACCAAAACAACACCCTGTGAGTGATTTTCGCACACCTTGACTAATCCCACGGGCCCAAACTTTAAACACTCCTCTCGAACATCTTCCTTTATCTCAGAACATAAATTCTCATCCTCTTTCAATTCAACTGGTGTAAACATATATCGAAGTACAACTGTAGCTGAAAGAAGAGGAAAAAAAAGTTTAGTTATGGGTGCTCACTCCATATTTATCTAACTATTTTTATAATTGCCTATGCAAATTTACTAAATCCGGTTAAAAGTAATGGGTGCTCAAGCAACCATAAGTATCCATGTACATCCGCCGCTCCATGTTGTTTGTAGGAATAAAATTATGAATTTTCGCATAAAAAATAGGTAGCAGCACCTTTATTTATAATAGTATAAAACCCGCTTTAAGTAGAATTAGGAAATTCAATTTGGCTATAAATTTTATTTAGATATGAATTAGATAAACTAGTAAATACTAAATCCGGAACAAATTAGGTTACTATTTTGAATTATTCAAAAAGGTCTACCTATATTTTGGAGATTTTCGTAAAATTAACAGACTCATTCTAGAAAGATCTACTACATATTGGATTTATTGATTCCAGGGCTAATATTCATACGAAATAATTAATTCAATATTTCCATCACTGAAGTTCATGTCAAAACGAAAAATTGAGTTTCCGACAATTTTTTTTTCCATTTTCAATTTCCAATATTCTTTTTCTTTCGCTTAAAAAAAAGACTGACTGTCATATGTCTTGCCAAAACAAAACAAAAAAATTGTTATATGTAATTGTTTGACCCAAAAACATAAACCTTGGTTCAGGTAATTAATTTCAGTTAGACATTGATTAATCTTAGTTAAGAATAATATAATGACACTCATGTAATTAAGAGGAATAATTTAATAAGCAAAAGGTGAAACAAAAGAATCTTCCATCTGACAATGATTGAACAACAGAACCTCAAACGATTGAGGATTGAGAATCTTAATGAAAAAGTAAAGTCTTGTATTGAGTGAAGAATGAATTTTTTTTTTCAAAGTGTTTTCTTACAATTGAATCTCACGTGCCTCTATTCTCACTGTTTCTTCTATTTATATGAGACACATTCCTAGTAAACCCTAATAGTACATGGACAGAGAATATCCACGGAATATTTCCTTTAATACCCTATTTTGAAAACTAACCGTTACAGCTTCATTGACGATGCTTGAGCTCGACCATGACTGGCACCCCGACCTCTACCCACGGCACGAAAACCCTTTCCTTAGTATTATTTTATTTCAAATATTCTAGAGTGGATTTTGATCCATACAGTAATGTCATATCTTATACTGTATAATATATATGTAACACTTTTGTGTGCTATTTTTTTTCTTCTTTTTACTGAGAAGTAAATAAAAGCATGATTTTGCAAAGTTCCATCTAATAATCAGATTCTGATGTGTATAAAATGGTATCCCCTAAACTTCTCTGCTAATCTATCATTCCTGAACTCCCAATGCTAAATATACAATTCAAGAAATGCAGCAAAATTAGGCCTTAATACTGATAACAAGAGTTTCTACATGAGAAGAATCTCTTTCACTATTTTCAGTAGTGCCAGAGGATGAACTAGCACTAGAAAATTCTTCGATTATCACCACATGTTGCTCTTCTCTGCTAATATTGGCTGTGTTAATCGTTCTATCGCGTTGTTCACTTTCCTCTTCAATATCTAATCTGACTTGATTGTTATGTTCAAGATTAGAAGCTGGTTGCTGTTGAGGTTGCGGATTTTGTCTTGTAATAATAACATGACATCTACAAAGAGGACAAGAGAAATTCGAACGAAGCCAATGGCGTATGCATTCGACATGGAAAATGTGTTTACAAGAAGGTAACTGATGCAACTCTTCTTTGATCTCAAATTCTCCCAAGCAAACACAACACCTGTGACAAAATATCTCATAATTGTAAGTACTATATTGACAAAAAATTGCCTTAAATTCACCCTTATAATGCTGTAGTATGTTCAAATAATGAAGTCTTTGAACCACATAAAAGGGCAGCCCGATGCACTAAGCTCCTGCTACGCGCAGGGTTCGGGGAAGGGCCGGACTACAGGGATCTATTGTACGCAGTCTTAGACTGCATTTCTGCAAGAGGTTGCTTTTACAGCTCGAACCCGCGACCTCTTGGTCACATGACAACAATTTTACCAGTTACGCCAAGACTCCTCTTCAAATTTTTGAACCACATGTTAGCTAAAAATCATTATCAGAATCCAGGCACCCTTTTATCTGTAACTTTTGGCAGCATTTAGTTTGTCTATATTCTAAAATTATAGTCCTGAACTAAGATATGAAGTAGATAAAAAGTTATAAGGACTTGTCTAAAGTTTTAAGGATGAAATGGAACTCTTAAAATTAAAAAAAGGGCAGCCGGGTACACTAAGCTCCTGCTATGCACGGGTCCGGGGAAGGACCGAACCAGAATGTGCATTTCTGCAAGAGGCTGTTTACACGGCTCGAACCCGTAACCTCCTGGTTACATGGCAACAACTTTACCAATTACACCAAGGCTCCCATTAAAACTCTTGAATTAAAAAAGGGCAGCCGGTGCACTAAGCTCCTGCTATGCGCTGGGTACGGAAAAAGGCCGGACCACAAGGATCTATTATAAACAGTCTTACTCTGCATTTCTGCAAGAAGCTGTTTTCGCGGCTCGAACCTGTAACCTCCTGATCACATGAAAACAACTTTACCAATTACACCAAGGCTCCCGTCAAACTCTTGAATTAGACCTGTCAAATTTTTTGTATAAAGACTATGGATTTGTCCAGTAGCACAAACAAAAGTTAACTTACTGGGAATCTCTCATCATTGAATCTTCATCAAATATTACTACAGGAAGCTTGTTCTTGAGCATCCCCTTTATATCTACCTCACCCTGCAAAATAAAATAAAAAAACTATTAGCAAACTACCAATTTTTTTAGTTTGTATACTATGGTTCTTGAAATATTATGAAATTTAAACATAGACTAATCAGCTAGGAGATATTTACTGACATGAATAATAGCATGAGTTGAACTCCTTGTAATTGTTGTTGCAGGGGAAATAGAACCAATAGAAGCCCTTCTTTTGAGATAAAACAAGTAAAACAAAAGAAACAAAATTATAGAAAAAAGTATTGGAATTGAGAAGATGAAAGCTTGATAAAGTTTAAGTTGAAGTGCTTGAGGATACAAATGAGGTGGACTAGGAGACTCAGGGATCCCCATTGAACCAAAAACTCTTAAAACTCAGTTTGTTAAAAGGTTTAATGAGAAAGATTATAAGGCTATAGCATTATATATAGGGCAGCTCGGTTCACAAGATATCCTGTATTCATGCAGGATCAGGAAAAGAACCGCACCCTAAGCTTTATATATACAAATAAAGATAACAAACATTGTATCAGGATACCTTAGAGTTTAGGGTTTAGGGTTTATAAACCCTAAACATTATAGCATTATATATAGGACAGCTCGGTACACAAAGTATTCTGTATTCATGCAGGATCCAGTAAAGACCGCCCCCTAAGCTTTATATATACAAACAAAGATGAAAAACATTGTATCAGGAAAAAATGAAAAAGGTTAAAAGGTATGTTTATTTTGGATTTTAATTGAGATTTGATAAGGACAGTACCAATAATGCTTAGGAGACTGCTAAAATGTGTAGTGCTTTTGAGATCAAGTAAGTGATCAATATAACATGATTACTTTATTTACACTTTTTCAATGATGTGACTTGCTCATAACTTGCCACTGAGATTTTATATCATACAAAAAGAAAAAGAAAAGGCAATAATTCCAGGTCCCTCAGCCCACTCTTTCATCTTCATCTTTTTTAGCATAGGATTCAATCATAGTTTTCTCTTTGGAATAGCATCTGAAAACTATACATAGGTTACAGGAAAAAGTCACAATTTACTACTCTACTATACAAAATATCTTAAGTTTATCATCTGTTATATTTCTGAGCCGATGGTCTATCGGAAACAACATCTTTGCCCTTATCGGGATAGAGGTAAGGTCTGCATACACACTACCCTCCTCAGATCCCACTTTGTGAGATTTTACTGGGCCATTGTTATTGTTGTTGTTGTTATCATCCATTATATTTTAGGGCAATTCATATTTCTTGCCGTTAGCCAATCACCTCGTATTTGATGTTCTTGACTTTAACGGAGTTCTAACGTGGATTGGATGGATTCTACGTGTCAAATTAATTCAGGAAAATGGTTCAAATTTACGCTCTACTTTTGACTATGGTATAAAATTTAACCTTTGTTATACTTTAGGTGTAACTTTGTTAGGCTCAAGTACAAATACGAGACGATTTGCTAACAATAAGGGTATATAAGTAGCGTAAAATTAAGATATAGTTAGGATAGAAAAGAGGTACATTTTTTTACCCTTTTGCTTTAGGTATATACAAATATCTTACTTTCTCACTTGTCTTTTGACAAGATTCCCATAAACATAAGTTGTCTGATAATCAATCAACCTCAAAAGATTGTCATCAAAGGTGGTGAGCACTGATCAGATAAGCCTAACTTACCTTTCAGTTATTACCTTGTCATGTAATTGAAAACCAATAGTGCAACTGTTTATTGGGACAATTTTGCTGAAACCTAACTTCACTAGATATTTCTCAATCTCTATTTTCTTGAGTTTTCAAAATCTCATTGGGGTTGGAAGGTAAAAGTCATTCTTGAATTTAGTCAAGAAATAGATGATTTTCTTATATAAATTTGGAAAGTACTTTAGTGCTCTGCACAGAGTCTATCGGAAATATCTCCTCCTCCTTCCTAAGGTAGGGATAAGATCCGCGTATATATTACCCTTCCTAGATCCCACGTGTGCGATTTCATTAGATTTGTTGTTGTTGTTGTTGCTGTCGTTATTGTTGTTGTTGTTTTGTGCTCTGCACAATCAGTGGCGTACGCAGAATTTTTTGTAAGCGGTGTCACATTTAAAGAAGAAAAAAAATTACACCTTTTCGACAGCGCTTCGACCATGATGCATCCGCTCGGGTGTATATCTTATACTTGAAAATACATTTCCTTTCCCTTAGTTAATGCATTCATTTTGAATCAAGTAACTATAGAAGCAAAAGATCACATATTTGGTTACACTGTACTCCAAAAAAAAAAAACCGAGTTGTCAATCTTTCAGCGTCAACCTTTAAGGAATTTAAATTAATTCCTTTACTTTGTCGATGTTGCTTCGACCATTGGCCGTTTCTTTCAAGTTAGATGAATTTTGAGATTCTGAACTTGATTTTGAAAGTTTGATAGATGCTTTAACATAATTTATTAAAATTTAAGTTGAATTATAAATAAAAGTATCTATTTGAGAACCCCGAATAATTTATAGAGTACACTTATAAAGTAAAACTATTTTAAAAAGTTCTAACAAAAAAGTAAAAGAATTAAAGAATAAAAAAGTAACAAAATAACTTAATTGACCCAAAATTAAAAAGAAACAACAAAAGCCAAAAGTGTTTAACCACTGAATGAAACACTTTCCAAAAAAGTTCGAACTCGTGACCTTCCCTAAAGAAATCAAGCGCTATACCAATTGGCCAAGAAGCGCTGATGGAAAGTGGTGTCACACTTAATAATTTATGTAACTTATATGGTATTTTGCAAATTATTTATATATACATTTAACAAAAATTTATGACGAAGCGGTGTCACGCGACACCGCTTCACTCTTGCTGGATCCGTCCCTGTGCACAATTAGGGGTAATTTCTTTAGATTTTTTTATTTTATAGTTTTGGTGTCCATACAACTTGGGCGTGCCTCGACTGTTCCATCGAGTACTTGTTTTCTACCAGACAAGAGTGGGTTGCTCAAGTGGTGAGCACCCTCCCCTTCCAACTAAGAGGTTGTGAGTTCGAGTCGCCCCAAGAGCAAGGTGGGGAGTTTTTGGAGGGAGAGAGCCGAGGGTCTATCAGAAACAGCCTCTCTATCCTAAAGTAGGGGTAAAGTCTGCGTACACACTACCCTCCCCAAACCCCACTAGTAGAATTATGCTGGATTGTTGTTATTGTTACTTGTTTTCTACCGACTACCATCGGCACATGTACCAAATAACTCTCTCGCCAAGATTTAAACGGATGAAAGCAAATCCTTAGTGATAATTCTTTTATATAATCTAAAACATTTGGAATTTATTCTGTTTGACATCCACAAAACGAGTGGTTCTTCCACATACTACACTCAAAGTGTTGCACATAAATGAGTTTTTTTATATGAAAATAAATAAGAATATAGTACAAGTGGCCCCTAAAACATGTATCTATTCATATGCACCTATCACTGCAGTTTGATTCCATAAAAGGGTCCCATCCATAAACTTGGAAATGATATATCACATTTGCAGTCTCATCCACCAAGGCAAGGTATATTCTCAAAAAAAAAATATATAAAAAAAAAATTAATTACTTTAATCTTAAACTAGATGGAGTATGTATCCATTCTACTATATTCATGTTAATTTGAGAACATTTATCACACTGAACATTTTTACGCTGGCTGTCAACTTACTGCAATACTCATCTTTATGTCAGCTTGGAATTGACAATGTTCTTCAAGCTCGCATGAGCAGAGTTTCCAATTTTTTTATTGTAATTATTATAATTTTCCTAGCCAAGAAGAGAACAAAACAATTCCATTTTAGGGTATTTTAGGGTATATCGACTAATATTTCCTATGGTCTAGCTCATGGCTTGTGCTAAGTAGCAGTGTAAGAGGTATCCAAGGGTGTAGCCAGGTCAATAAAGTGGGACGAAAATCATGGAGATTAGGTTTTATTTTGTAACAGAGACAAAGAATACAAGGTAATTTTTAAAGTTTCGATGGACGGAGTTACTCTGTAACTGTATTGGTTGGATGTAGGGTACTCGATAGAATAATCGAACTATGCTTAAATTGACCCGAACAACAGTCGAAAAAGAAACAAAGAAGAAACTAGCAGTCATTAGAGATTGACCTTTAAGTCAGCCAAAGGATAAAAAAAATACTATCTCAATTTAATCATGTGCTCATAAAGTGATTCAACTTTTCAAATGAAGACAAGTTTACCAATTGTTAGAAGACTTGTATATGAAGAGCAAACATGCATTAGTGCAAAATCTTGTTTCCTGGTCAGGGTGAGCACTAGCCGCCGATGACGGGGTGATCACTTAGATTAACTAATTTAAATAACAAAATAATTGTTAAGAAATATCTTCAATATGCACTATTTGTTAGAAACGTAAAAATCAGGTGTCATACGAAAGCTATCTAAGCAAACCTTGAGCGACGATAAATCATACAACAAAGGAGAAATATACCAAAAGAGACACAAACATTTAACGTGGTTCGGTCAACTGACCTACGTCCACCGCGGAGATGAGCAATCCACTATATAAAAAAGAGTACAAAACATCGAGAGAACAACCTCACGAAGAGGCAAACACAAGTGACGCACTAACACTTGTCCCGAAAAGTTCTCCCCCTAAATACTACTCTCAATCCCCTATGGCTACATTGTGGATGCTACTGAATGAGAAGGACGAACCTTCAATTTATAGAACTCCAAACTTTTTCCTACAAGAAAAAGGACTAGCCAAGTATAGGAGAATTATAATTTCCTTCTACAAAAAGGAAAACTCAATTAAGGTAATTATATTGCTCTTTCCTTCAACAAATAGAAAAACCAAATATGATAATATAATTATGGCAAACACCTGACACTATTATGTCAAACCTACTAGCTCTCCTTTTTCTTGACATCACAGTGTCAAGTTGCGCGCATCTCAATTATTTCTTTTAGTATCTGCTACCTTTACAATACAAATTTTGCCGAATATCTATTATCTACATCACACAAGTATCGGGACTCTATCCATCAAAATTTAGACACAAACAAATTATGAATATCTACTTTCTCATGATTTTCAAGCATATCTTGGAATAAAGTTCTACTATTGTTTGTGGGATGGAGAAGATTTTCATTATTTTCCCCCTCTCAAAGTGGACATTGAGATCATCTTCAAATGACACCATTAAATCTTGGTTCTCAAGATTTCCCATAAAGCAAAAGAAATCAAAGAAAATTAAACTTATCTACTATAAAGTAGCCTGACTTTGGAAAAAATTCTTACAAATCAACAATATACTGACTATTTTATGATTGGATGTTCTGGTGGAAGCCAACACACTTGTCTTAAAGCAATCAGCACAAAAATTTGAACCAAATGTCTAAATCACAACCCACAAAATGGTTAGTCCTACTTTTGGAAGCCATGGCAGTTTAGATAGAGTTTTTGATCAATATTGTCCCTTATCTTTGTGGGTAGGTGTATTTTGATTCCTCAAATATAACCTTGAGCATATTTAGTCCCTTAAGTATGCTAAAGTGGAGCACTTTTAGTCTCACTAAAAGAATCTGTCCAAGATCAATTACGGGGTTGGTTTCGGCATTCATCGTCTTTTTAATTTGCTTATCGAAAATATTTTATAAACAAACACCCACTAATAGTACAAAACTGGTAAATTTAAGATTTTAACGTTGAAACTTTTACTTTTAATAATTTCGGTTGATTTTTTCAAAAAGAAAAGTTAAAATTTGAAAGAAAAAAAAATAGTGCTGCTAAGGTTACTTCTAGGCATATTATTGAAGCAAACAAATAACCAGATTATATTATTATTTTTACCCCGCGCCAGAAACTATTTACATCTAATAGGCGAAAAAGTATATAAAATTTGTATAATTATTGTATATTAACATACAAAACGTATATATACAAAATAATATACAAATTTTATACTCCCTCTGTTCCAGTTTATGTGAACCTATTTCCTTTTTGGACCGTTCCAAAAAGAATGACATCTTTCTAAATTTGGTAACAATTTAGCTTAACTTACAATTTTACCTTTAATGAGAAGCTTTTATAACCATACAAATACCCTGGGCCCCTTTTTGACTTGTTTAGGACCACAAATTTCAAAAGTCTTCAATTTTTCTTAAACTCCGTGCTCAGTCAAATAGGTTCACATAAATTGGAACGGAGGGAGTATATTTTTTCGGCTATTATTTTTACAACGGTTATACAGTGTCATTTTCTCATTGAAAATTGGTATAGACGGGGATATCTTCAAGGTCAAAATTTTAGAAGACATTATCTAAAAATGAGGAATTAAAGTGATAATTTGCGTTATCCAATAAAAGGAGAAAAAAGTTTTGCTTCAGAGCAGAAGATTTGCTTCATGAATCAGAGTTGGTTACCACTGTTAGTTTTTGAACACATTATGTCAGTGAGCCTAAAGGTGCTTCACTTTAGCATACTTAAGGGACTAAATATGCTCAGGGTTATATTCGAGGGACCAAAATAGACATATCCTCAAAGATAAGGAACAATATTGGTCAAAAACTCGTTTAGATAGGGCAAAAGGGCATCAACAAAAAGAAAAGAATACTGTTTCTCAACTTCCTTCAGTACCAACAGTCAACTTGGGCTCATAAACAAAGTTCAAAAAGTGTCCAATTACAACAACACACCCAGTAAAATCCCACTAGTAGGGTCTTGGAAGGGTAGAGTGTACGCAGACCATACCCCTATGCCCTGTGAAATTAATCGAGGAGCACACAGTTGACCTCGACACCATGGTTAAAACACAAGTGGTTTTAAATTCTATAATAAAGAGAAATTGTAATCTGACCTGACAACCAAAGACTCAAGAAAAGTAAAAATCAATAATCATCTTTACACAGGACTATCAACAACAACAACAACAACAACATCCCAGTATAATCCCACCAGTGGGGTCTGGGGAGGGTAGTATGTACGCAGACCTTACCCCTACCCCAAAGGGCAGAGAGGCTGTTTCCAGGAGTTACACAGGACTATCAAGTGCTCAATAATGCTCTACTATTATAGTTCAGCCAAATTGGAGGATATTAAAGCAGAATGTAATGGCAACTCCAGTAATATAAATAATATATTACAAAAAGGTACTGTTTTGCTTTGAAAAAGACTAAAACATAGGAGAGATGAGATGAGGAAAACCTGCCTCCCCCCTGTAATTGTCTTTTACAGCTGAAAAAATACAAATTAAACAAACTAATTAAACTAGTATTTCCTTTTCCTAATCTTGAAAGTGGATGATCGGATAACATCATCATCAGCCACCATTGTTGCCTCAAGGGCTGCAATGGATTCAGGTTTGGTAAAATAGGTGAACAGGAGGTAGATACCGTCCAAGTATGTATTTGTCTCTCCAGCTTTATTTTTTTTCCTAATGCTGTATGCAAGTGGAATAACCCCTCGATTGAAGACCTCGACATACATACCACCACCAGCAACCAGCAACTGCCCAACAGAAAGAAAAGCAAAACGACATTGGAGGACTTATGAAAACACTTGGTCTAAAGACTTAAAGACTTAATAGTTGCATCATCATTCATGAAATAGCCAGTATTGTGTGCAACTGAAATTGAAGGGAGATAGTGTCGGAACTTGATGTAACTCCATAAAACAGTTGCAATGAATCTATAACGCAAACAATTACATGAAAATTACTTACTCCAGGACAAGTTGAAGCATTAACACTGCAATAAGAATATACATATTGTTTGTAGCTTCAGGTGAAAATCCGAGCAATAACACTGTACAGATTTCTCAAGTTAACAAAGTTAATATTTAGGAACTTGTCCCTTAAATTAGAAGACATAATTCTATGGTTAGCTTTTCTTAGTATGTCTAATCAGTTAATGGCTCAGGAAGGGCATGAAATTGAGCAACCAGAGACTCAGAGATACTGAACCTGGTTAAAAATTAATCACAAAAGGAATAAAATATTCTTGTTAGACAGAAATGGAACTAAAAAAGAAAGTGAAAAAAGAGCTACTTTGAGTTCAAAGGATGCAAAAAAGGTTTAAAGTCGGCAATAGTTTGTGCAGGTGGAGACAGCGAGTTGTGTGGGGTAATGGAGACTTGGAGAGCCAACAAATCATAGCTTTTCCATTGGAAACATAGTGGTTAAAGGTTGCAGATTCAGTGGTTAAAGAAAATCATCTCTCCCTCTGTAACTGTTTTGCTTCTCCATCTTTTCTTCTTTTTCTTTATTTTTTTAACTCAACCACCTAATATCTTGATTACCCAATCAATGATCAAACTAAGGCAAAACATAACGATTTACCGGTACTAGCCAAAAATCATAGAAAATCACAAAGTAGTTGCATATGTTGAAGGTGATGATAATTTCGTTAAACCACTAAATGCCACTGGTAAGAGGTAGAGTATTAAGAACATTATAAGAAAAGGGGAGAATTCTAAGAAAACCTCTTTCCTAGGCATGCTTGACTTACTGCAGGCCACAGTGATTAGCAAGGGGCGGATGCAATGTTGCAGCAGCGGGTTCATCTGAACCCAGTACTTTCAACGCGAAGCATAAAATATGTGAAAAAATCCACTGAAATTTCAACAAATTGCAGATATGAACTCATAATGAACCCATAATTATAAAAATACAATGGGTTCAATGCTAAGAACCTTAGAGGATGAACCTATAGAGTTTGAATCCTGAATTGCCTCTGAATGAAAGTATAACACAATATCTAGCTACTACAAAGAAACTTAGAGCCATCCACCTACATCAAGTTTTGTGCCTGTGCGCGGAAATATCTTACATCTATTTGGACTCAAGCAACAGATGGAAAAAAAAAAAAGATTAAAAGCAAAGTCATTCCATGGGAAAAAGAATAATGAAAATGTAGCAGAAGCCAAGAAATAATTTTCTTCGTTACTCGGATCATATCTATGCCAGCTTAAGTTATGGTGAAATATGAAATTATGCACCGCAGTTCTAAGAGTTTTATTGGATCAACAGCTCAGATTATTAGACGGAGGAAATGGAAGTGTATTCTCTAATACTCCTGTGCTTAAATTATCAATTGCAAAGCTCAAAACTTCTTTTGGTTTCATGCTTCCACCCTTTCACAATGAAAAATAAAATAGAGGATTTTGTAGCCAAGAGAAATAAGAACTGAAGAGAAGAGTAAGCAAGATTGAGAGTCGTATACAAGGGAATAATTACGCTCTCTACATGGCTACATTTTCACCGTAACTAATCTTTTCATTATGAATGCAAACCGAATAACAACTATTTTTCTTCCTCGATTTGTTGTCCCTAGCCATCTTCCTATTCCAAATGAGTACAAATTATCTCCATTTGAATCATTTCTTAATTCACATGGAAACCAGCTGAAGCGTATCAAATGACAAAATAGGCAGCTTAACTTCAAAATACTTACTCCATCTGTCCTAATGTGTGGCACTCTTCACTTCTTATTCATTAACTTCAACAAACATATCAAGAAACAATTTTTCATCATTTGGATACGAAGAGAAGTGCAACTTATAATACTTCTCGTGCAGTTTTCGGCATCCAAATTTTAATGGGGTATTATCACTTTTAGCCCGCGTCAGAAATTATTTACATTTGGTAGCCGAAAAAAGTGTATAAAATTTGTATAATTTTTGAATATAACATATAGAATGTACATATACACAAAAACTATATATATTTTTGGTTATTATTTTGAGAGCGGCTATATAGTGTCATTTTTCCAATTTTAATTATAGGAAAATGAATTAGCCTAGCTCATTTTTATCTCAAAAAGTCAGTCAACAAATTGACTGTAAATAAGCATAAACTGCAAACAAATTGTGAAAGATGCAGTATTAGATTCAACAGATAAATGTTTAGCACTCTGAACTTCTACGACTCTCACGCTCAAATAGTAAAAAATCAGCAATTGCAAACTCAAAATTTACAAACGAAAATCAACTAGTTTATATGAACGCTCTTTCCTTTTTAGTCTGTCCAAAAGTAACATTTTATATCTAGAAAAAGTCTAACTTTAACTTCTCATTTTTCAGTCAAATATTCTCACATAAATTGGGGACGGAGGGAGTATAAAAAATTGCATAAATTCATAATTCATACCTCTTCGTATTTCTGGGTAAGAGCAAGTCTCTCATCTTCAGACATGTCGGGTCTCAAAACCGCCATAGTTTCATAAGGGCGTAACCCAGGAGGACACTGCGGCTCCTCTTTATCTTCAACGGCTGAAATCCCAGACCAAGGTGTAGTTGCTGGTGGCTCATCATCTCCGCCTCCGAATCCACCTTCAAAGAAAGATCCCGAAAATTCTAGAGTCTGGGCCTTCACTATTGGTCCAGATGTCTTACAAGTTTTAGTAAAAGGATGTGTGAGTGAGAGAATTGAAGGTTTAGAAGAGGAGAATGCGGAGAAAGATGGGAATAGTGATGATAAAGAAGAAGACGCCATTGTTGCTGTTTCTTGTAGAGAGATAAAGTGGATAAGGAGGGAAAATTTATTCCCAATTCCAACATTGGTAAAACTTTACAAGAGAAAATTTATTGGCTTTCCTTTAACCACCCCCACAAGACTTCTAAATATGGTTGTACATAATTTGGTATCCAAGTCGAAAATTTTGTTATTTGGTATTCCGTATGGTATTTGGTTTAAATTTTAAAAAAATTGGTATTAGATATGGTATTTAATATTTTAAAATGAAATACTAATACTGTATCGAAATATATATTATAACAATATACATATGAGAGCCATTGTTGCACCTACAATTGATTCACAAAAATCAAACACGGAAGGAAAAGAAGACAATTCACACACAAAACCAAATATATAGTTAAATCCATTTTTTTAGCTCTCGGTAACGGTGCCAAAAATGAATCTCGTTCAAGTCACACCTCTATTTAAGGTTATGATACGGTCGATGCAGTAGTAATATCCAACAAGAAGTCGGGGTCGATTTTCCACATGGAGCTATGAATGGGAGTTAGGGGTGTATATTATAGTGTATGAGCTTAAACTGTCTCAATTTACACTTCCACAGACTTGGATTGTTTCTAGGTCTAATATAAACTAAGATTGCAAACCTAGAAATGAATTAGGAAATTGTTTATGTTGTTTTTCAAATGATATAAAAGGCCTAGGGCTATGACCTTCACCTAGGTGTTTTCCTAATGAGTTGTAAACTTTAAAGCTTGTTTTATTGGACGGGGTGTATTATAGCTATCAACACACAAGTACCCACTCAATACCTCACGGTCAGAGAGTGATTTTGCCAAATTTAGCTTTCTCAAGTCCAACTGGGTATTGAACAAAACGGTTGATAAAAATCTCTAGTCGGGTTTTACTATCTCTAGGTTCAACCCTTTAATTGGACTTATCAATCTCTCGATTGACCCAATTTCTTGTTAGTCAAGTTTTCCTAGACTAAGTCTCTCTTTCTCAAGTAAAGACCAAGTCAAAAAGTCATGAACTAATATTTCAACCATTAATTCTACAATTAAAAGCAAGAACAAGGCTAAATAATAAACACTCAACCATAAACAAGCAATAAGTTAAATACCCATTAAGATTACACTCTAGGGTTGAGTCACAACCCTAGTGAAAATCTAGCTACTCATGCTTAAATTAGAAGAAGTAGAAGAAGAAATGATAATTAAACTCATATTGATAATTAATGATGAAATCAATGTTCAAAAAGCTCAAAATAGCAAAAACTACTAAAAAGAGTAAAAGAAACTGTCTACTGTAGTAGCTGATGTCAAAATTTGATCTAAAAAAGTGAAACTTTTTTATCTATACAAGGTTGGAATTTTCGAACAAAAATTCCCTTTTCGGAGGTTCTACAGCCGCACAACTCCATGTGCGGTCCGCACTTTGCTTCAGCTTGGATTGGAATTTTAGGGCCGCATAATTCTAAACTGTGACCGCACTGCTCTCTTTCTGCGGTCCGCATAATAATGTTTGTGGCCGCGTAGCTTTTCTTCTACGGCCGCACAATAATTGTGTGGTCCGCACTTTTGTTGGACTTGAGATGCAGGTTCTCTAAACTTTTTCTCACCGAGTTTCTGCAGCCGCACATATAATGTGTGGACCGCACTTTGCACATTTCTTTGATGGGAATTTCTTTACACCTGCTGCCACTGATGATATTCTGCGGTCCGCACTTCTGAGCTTTTTTGCCAATTTTTTTCCTTGAGTTCAGATTACTCTTTCTTGAGTTGAATTTCATCTTGGGAGCTCATATTTCAATATTCCTGCAATTAAGCACATTTCATCAGTTTTCGGAAACACAATTCCGCGTTTTTGGTCTAAAATGAAAGCTAAAAGGCATAGTCAAAATCCCCACATATCAATGACTCAATGCCTAAGGGGTAATTTTCTCATTCAAGGTTAGGCAGTATACTTAACTTTACGGAGTTAGGCCGATATTCCAAAATAGCCTTCTCGCGTGAAATGACCTCCGGACGGCTCATATATAGCCAAATTAATTACATAAATTCATCGGAAATAATTTCCGATAATAAAACGTCAACTTTAAATTTAAGACTAAAAGTCAACTCGAAAGTCAATGCGGGGCGCGCATCTTGGAACCCGACAGAATTTTTATGAAATCCGAACACCCATACCAAAATTATCAAATTCCGATAACGGATCGCCCTTCAAATCTTCATTTTTTGTTTTTGAAAGATTTTTCAAAAATCCCGTTATCTTCTATTTTATTCACTTATATGATGAAAATAATCATGGAATCATGAAATATAATGAAAACCGAGTAGGAAACACTTACCCCAATCCATATGGTGAAAATGCTCCAAAAATCGCACAAATCCGAGTTCCCTAGCTCCAAAAATGTTGAAATGAGTTTATAAAAAAAACTCCCCAATAAAAACACTAATCTGGTCACTAAAAGCCTAATGTCCATCGCTAAAAATGCCAAATCTGGTCGCTAAAGGTGCGCACCAGAACTTGCTTGCACCAAAAGTTTATTGGAGTTGGTTTGAGAAATCAATATTTAGAAAATTAAGAGGTCTCAAGTAAATCAAATAAAACTAGATTTATGTGTACTTCACGTACATCTCGTGCGTCACACGTGCATCTTCTGTATATTAGTAAAAACTTTTCGAAAATCTTATACATGCGGGGACTTAATATTGTTGTTCAACACAGTCTTACTCCTTTGGAAATTTCCTCTGGTTTTGTTGAAGGAATTGGAATGATCCAATATGGCTGCGTTAAAACAATACTTTGGTGGTAAAAACTTACCTGCATCGGGTGTTTACACCAAACCAATAGATATATAACATGTGTCTTGCATATGGACTTCAATCATTTAACCATGGTAAATTACATGTATTCGCATCTAATTAAATTAATTAATCATAGTGAGTTAATATAGTTTGGTGTAAACATCCGGTGTGGGTAAGTATTTACCTACTTTGGTTTAGCTCTTGTTGGAGCACTCTGGAACCTCCCTCCATTCTTGCTATTACAGCTTAAAAATAGATCATTCATGTGATGAAAAAGCTGAGAATGAAAATTAGCAAATTTCACATGTTCTTTAATTTGGTTTCGCGAACCTCCCTCCTTTCTTGTTTTCTTTTTTTCTTAGTTCGCGTTGAAATCAATAGAAAGTATATCTATATTTTTCAGCATATATGGATCCATTACACTGCTCCATAGGTGCTAAAATGTCCAAATTGGTTTTCTGCCTAATTCTACTGTCCGGAAGCCATGTTGCTGCACAACACGTGCACCACCGTGTTAGCTGGTCAAAGCCCGCGTTGAAATCCTACGCTTTTCTTGGGGCTCTGATGGCACTCACGTGTGCATTGATTATTGGCATTAGAAAATGGTGTCTACGTGATCCAGCAAAGAGGGACATAGAGATGCAAGAGCATCCTGCAGAAATTTGTACGATATGTTTGAACGAGATGATTGGAGGCGAAGTTCAGCTTCCATGCGGCCACAAATTTCACCCGTATTGCATCCATAGATGGATACCAAGATCTGCTACATGCCCAACCTGTCTCAGCATTATATAAAATCAAGTAGTGTATAAGTTTACTAATTATTTTAGTTTGTTACACCTAGTATATAAGCTAAGTATATAAGTTTCTGCACGGATAGTATATAAGTTTACTAATTATTGGGATCTAATTTTATTGGAGTTGGTTTGAGAAATCAATACTTAGAAACTTAAGTGGTCTCAAGTAAATCAAATAAAACTTGATTTGTGTGCACTTTACGTGCATCTCGTGTGCACCTCACGTGCATCTCGTGCATCACACGTGCATCTTCTGTATATTAGTAGAAACTTTTCGAAAATCTTATACATGCGGGAACTTAAGATTGTTGTTCAACACAGTCTCACTCTTTTGGAGATTCTCTCTAGTTTTGTTGAGGGAATTAGAATGATCCAATATGGCTGCGTTAAAACAATACTTTGATTTAGCTCTTGTTGGAGCACTCTGGAACCTCCCTCCATTCTTGCTATTACAGCTTATAAATAGATCATTCATGTGATGAGAAAGCTGAGAATAAAAATTAGCAAATTTTACATGTTCTTTAATTTGGTTTAGTGAACCTCCCTCCATTCTTTTTTTCTTAATTCGCGTTGAAATCAATAGAAAGTATATCTATATTCTTCAGCAAATATGGATCCATTACACTATTCCATAGCGGCTAAAATGTCCAAATTGATTTTCTGGCTAATTTTATTGTTCGAAAGCCTTGTTGCTATGCAACACGTGCACCACCGTGTTAGCTGGTCAAAGCTCGCGTTGAAATCCTACACTTTTTTTGGGGCTCTGATGGCACTCACGTGTGCGTTGATTATTGGCATTAGAAAATGGTGCCTACGTGATCCAACGGAGAGGGACATAGAGATGCAAGAGCATCCTACAGAAATTTATACGATATGCTTGAACGAGATGACTGGAGGCGAAGTTCAGCTTCCATGCGGCCACAAATATCACCTGCATTGCATCCATAGATAGATGCCCATATCTGCTACATGCCCAACTTGTCGCGGCATCATATGAAATCAAGTAATGTATAAGTTTACTAATTATTTTAGTTTGTTACAACTAGTATATAAGCAAAGTATATAAGTTTCTCCATGGATAGTATATAAGTTTTTTACAGTTGAGCTACAACAACAAATGTCTCTTCATAGCAAGCTAAGTAATATCTTTAGAAATTTGCTAAAAATATGTTGGCTTAGTGCCTAGTTATACTTAACTGGCGTTGCACCATTTATGAAGAAATCTCTAACTTAACTAACTTGAAGAATTTATCAAGTGTCATAACCACTTTACACGGGCGAATTTGTGATTGAAAAATTTAAAGTGCGCCTAATAGTTGCTTAGCGTATAAGTTAATTAAAATAATTAAGTTATCGAGATATTTAATTATAAAATGGATATGATTTTATTGGAGTTGGTTGAGAAGTCAATACTTAAAAACTTAGGAGGTCTCAAGTAAATCAAATAAAACTAGCTATGTGTGCGCCTCATGTGCATCTCGTGCCTCACATGTGCATCTTCTGTATATTAGTAAAAACTTTTTGAAAATCTTATATATTGTCAAAATATATGTATGATATATAAAACAAATTAAAAGGAAAAAAATTCAATTTCAAAATGTATATATATATATATATATCTCAAGCTGAGATGGTGTACTCATCGTGGTTGCATCGGAGAGATGCAAGATAATCCAGTAGACGTGGAGATGGAGGAGAATCCTGTAGAGGAGACGCATGATGCGGTGGAATTGGCTCTTGCTTAAAGTAGAGATGATAAATCAAGAAATACCAAACATCCCCTTCTCACACTATTCAGTAAAGTAATAGAAAAGGTTTCTTCCATTATTTTCATCAACATTAATATAGCCTGCATATTGCTTAAACATCACATTTGAAGGCTGCCGTGGAAGACCATCTTTAATTAGATCTTTCTCCATATTTCCAACATGTTTTTCATCCGAAAATACTAAGTTTTCTGTCCATAATGTCTCATCCTCATGAGTACCATAAGTCTGACTGATACGAGCTAGAGTTGGTCATTCTAGAAAGGAAATTAGTGCTTATGGGGAGCTGTACGTTCAACTGTAAAGGGTGCATCTGCGCAATTGGAGTAATAAAAAAATGGAAGTTATATCAGAGTTGAGTTGTGGTGCAAACACTTAGGTCCCTATACTTTTAGAGTTAATATTTAAGATGTTACACATTAGTCCCCTTTAGCATACTTTTGTTTAGACTTGTCCTTCCTTCCATTTTCTTTATATATAACACTATAATGGCTTTTGAAGGTTATGAATGAAAAACCTTTATCTTATTTGCATTAGTTTTTCTTAAATCTTCTCTTAGCTCTAGCTTTAGTTTTCCTTCTTCTCTTAGCTCTAGCTTTAGTTTTCTTTCTCTGCAATTTCAATCTTGTATCACCGAGCATGCATTTTAGAATGACGACAAGATATTAATGTACGTGCCTGATCCATTTGGAAGCCATGGCTAACGCCATGAAAGTACTTAATGTAACAAGAAAAAACAATCTTGAGAATCTTGCTGAATTGTCCAAATTAGTTTTCTGCCTAATTCTATTGTCCGGAAGTCATGTTGCTGCGCAACACGTACACCACCGTGGTAGCTGGTCAAAGCCCGCATGGGAATCCTACGCTTTTCTCGGAGCTCTGATGGCACTCACGTGTACGTTGATTATTGGCATTAGAAGTGGTGTCTACGTGATCCAGCAGAGAGGGACATAGAGATGCAGGAGCGTGCTGCAGAAATTTATACGATATTCTTGAATGAGATGACTGGATGCGAAGTTTAGCTTCCATGCGGCCACAAATTTTACCCGTATTGCATCCATAGATGGATGCCCAGATTTGCTACATGCCCAATCTGTTGCGGCTTTATATGAAATAAAGTACTAATGTATTTGTAAAACAAATAGTGCAATAAAAGCTTAATATATATAAACGGTCGTCGTTGCATCGGATTTTCTTATTATTGTTGTTAATCAATGATTTATAATCACTGTTTCAAGTGTATCGGTTAATGATTTCCGTATTTCATCCTTCAGGGACTGAGCAACAAAGCCTAAAGGGCTCTGAGCGATTGATCTTTAATTTTGAATGTTAATAACAGTTTTTGTAGTGAGCAAGATAACAACATTTTAAAGCTGCCCTTATAACACTACTCTGTCTTTAACTGTTTAGTGTTGTTGGATCTGTGAACTTATCCAGAAATTTATTTACCAGGGAACGTCTTCTTCTTTTGTTTTAAATAAATACTCCCTCTGTTCCAGTTTATGTGAACCTATTTCCTTTTTGGTCCGTTCCAAAAAGAATGAACTCTTTTTAAATTTGGTAACAATTTAGCTTAAAGTTACAACTCTACCCTTAATGAGAAGCTTTTATAACCACACAAATACTCTGGGGCCCATTTGGACTTGTTTAGGACCACAAATTCCAAAAGTCTTCATTTTTTTCTTAAACTCCGTGCCCAGTCAAACAAGTTCACATAAATTGGAACGGAGTGAGTAAAAACCATGGGAAATTATTTAGTCGTAAGTAGGGTTCATGTTTCAGTTAAGATCATATTGTCCAGTGATATATACCTATCAGTTATGTGCTTATTGAGCATGAGCTGATGATTGCCTTATCTGTTTGTGTGAAGGCTATCTAATTTCAGTTCTTTGATTAACAGACGCAGATGGGCTGTCAGAGTTTCCTCCATCCACTTTTCCTGATAAGGACTTTAGTAGTCAAGTTGGTCCAAAAAAAGACGTTGCTCTTCCTGCATCCACCTCGCTTGCTCCCAAATCTTCCTTCTACAACATAAGCTCTTCAAGTGGAAGAAAAGATATTATGATGTTTGACGAGCGTCAGCAGAAAGATGTTAAAATGGTTGAAGACGAATGGTCCGACTAAATAAAGATGATCTTGATAGCTTGGAAAGTATTGTGCGGATCAAAGAAGCAGAAGCGAGGATGTTTCAGAATCGAGCAGATGATGCTCGCCGAGAGGCAGAGAGTTTTAGACGGGTACATGCTCTGATATCAATTGTTGCGGAAGCCCAAATGTATATAGTGTGAATAAGTCACAACTACTATACCAAAAATTATGACAGCCACCAAATAATAAATAAGACAATAAAGTAACAATAAAGGGAACACCAGAATTTACGAGGTTCGGCTAATTTTGCCTACTCCTCGGACACAACCAATATTTTATTTCACTCCAAAAATAAAAGTGAAATAATACTAAAGAGAGAAGATACAAATGCCTTAAACAAATGAGAAGGCAAATGAGAGGTGTGTTTAAATCCTAAACATTAGGCCTTCTTTTATAGGGGGAAAATCCCCCCAAAACTCAAGAGTCCACCGATGTGGGACAAAATTTTGCCAAATTCAACAAATCTCCACCTTGGCAAAATTCCACATCTTCAATTTTCTCTCAATAACAAATTTTGATTGTGTCTTCATCTTCAATCTTCAGTTTTCAACAATGTTGATCAAATTCAAACAATGTTGAAACTTGACCGCAGTCACCACTTTTGTCAGCATATCAGCAGGATTCTCCGTAGTATGAATTTTCTTCACTGTGACTCCACCTTGGTCTATGATTTCTCGTACGAAATGATACCGAGCATCAATGTGTTTCGTCCTTGCATGATAAACTTGGTTCTTCGCTAATTGAATAGCACTTTGTCTATCACAAAAAATTGTGATACCTTTTTGTTTAACACCAAGCTCCTTTAGCAATCCTTGAAGCCAAATTGCCTCTTTCACAGCCTCTGTAATAGCCATGTACTCTGCCTCTGTTGTAGACAAAGCAACTGTTGTCTGCAAAGTAGACTTCCAACTAACTGGTGCCTTTGCAAAAGTAAACACATAACCAGTAGTTGATCTTCGTTTGTCCAGATCACCCGCAAAATCTGAGTCACAATATCCAACTACAGACTGATTATCTTCCTGCTCAAAAACTAACCCGACATCTACAGTATTATGAATATACCGTAGAATCTACTTCACAGCTTGCCAATGCTCCTTTCCTGGATTATGCATATATCTGCTAATAACTCCAACAGCTTGTGAAATGTCAGGTCTCGTACAGACCATTGCATACATCAAGCTACCAACAGCATTTGCGTATGGTACCTTTGATATATACTCTCGTTCAACTTCATCCTTTGGCGACATAGTAGTACTCAGCTTAAAATGGGGAGCAAGTGGAGTACTAACTGGGTCATCTATGCCAAAACGTTGAAGTACTCTCTTCAAATATTCCTTTTGAGATAAACAGAGTTTCTTTGAACGTCTATCTCTTATTATCTCCATGCCAAGAATTTTCTTTGCCTCACCTAGATCCTTCATCTCGAACTCCTTCTTCAGTTGAATCTTCAACTTATCAATTTCTTCCGAATTCTTGGAATCTATCAACATATCATCAACATATAGGAGAAGATATACAAAGGAACCATCTTTAAGCTTGCGCAAATACACACAATGATCGTATTTGCTTCTCTTGTACCCTTGCTGCAACATAAACTCGTCAAATCGCTTGTACCATTGTCTAGAAGATTGTTTCAATCCGTACAATGATTTTTCAAGTTTGCACACCATATTTTCTTTTCCAGCAACTTTGAATCCTTCTGGCTGAGTCATGTAGATTTCCTCCTCCAAGTTTCCATGTAAAAACGCAGTTTTTACATCCATCTGAACTAGTTCCAAATCCAATTGTGCTACCAAAGCCAACATAATTCTAATGGAGGAATGTTTTACAACTGGAGAAAACACTTCATTGTAATCAATTCCCTCCTTTTGAGCATATCCTTTGGCCACCAATCTTGCCTTGTAGCGAACATCTACTTGGTTTGGAAATCCTTCTTTCTTTGCAAATACTCATTTGCACCCAATTGCTTTCTTTCCTTTCGGGAGATTGGCCAATCTCCATGTATGATTCTGATGAAGGGACTGTATTTCATCATTCATGGCAATCCTCCACTTATCTTCTTCTGAACTTTGGACATCGTCTTTATAAGTAGTAGGAACATCATCAGCTACAATTGAGGTTGCACAAGCAACCGTCTCTATGAGACGAACAAGTTTCGTTATTGTTCTTTTTGGCCTGCTGGTTGCTATTGATTCAAGTTGTTGTTGAGGTTCCTGAGTTGGAATCTCCTCTACTGGCTCTCCTTCCAGAAGATAATCTTCATTTGTTTCCTCATCTGCTTCTTGTGTAGGAAAAATAAATTTTCCCTCAAACTCCACCTGCTTAGAAGCACCTTTATTTTGTTTGGTGTCTTCTGTTACCTTATTTACCATAGCAGATTCATCAAAGGTAACATCTCTGCTGAATATTACTTTCTTTGTCATAGGACACCATAAGCGATATCCTTTGACTCCAGAAGTAATTCCCATAAAAATAGCCTTTTTTGCCCTTGGATCCAATTTTGACTCCGTCACATGATAATATGCAGTTGAACCAAACACGTGCAAAGAGTCATAATCTAAAGCAGGCTTTCCATACCATTTTTCAAATGGTGTCTTGCCATCAATAGCAGCAGATGGTAAGCGATTAATGAGGTGGCATGCATATGTAACTGCCTTAGCCCAAAATTCTTTGCCCAAGCCAGCATTGGACAACATACACTGTACCTTCTCCAGCAAGGTCCGGTTCATACGTTCAGCCACTCCATTCTGTTGTGGTGTATGTCTGACAGTGAAGTGTCGGACGATGCCATCATTTTGACAGACCTTATTGAAATGATCATTTTTGTATTCACCTCCATTGTCTGTGCGAATACACTTGATCCTCTTGCCTGTTTGATTCTCCACCATCGTCTTCCATTTGAGAAAAATTTCCCGCACTTCATCTTTGTTTTTCATTGTATACACCCACACTCTTCGAGAAAAATCATCAACAAAGGTTACAAAATAGTGCTTCCCACCCAATGAAGGTGTTTTGGAAGGACCCCAAACATCAGAGTGTACATAATCCAAAATGCCTTTAGTATTATGGATCGCTGTACCAAATTTAACCCTTGTCTGTTTTCCTTTAGCACAA
Source organism: Nicotiana tabacum (assembly GCF_000715075.1). Lineage (NCBI taxonomy): Eukaryota > Viridiplantae > Streptophyta > Magnoliopsida > Solanales > Solanaceae > Nicotiana > Nicotiana tabacum. The sequence goes on along the minus strand of NC_134080.1, from coordinate 2,896,094 downwards.
TGCTCACAAAACTCCAAGTTGCAAGCCTTTACTCCTTTTAACAATCCTTGATCTGATAGAGTTTTCAAGGATTTTCCTCCAGCATGTCCCAAGCGCATGTGCCATAGCTTGGTTGCTTCTGCCTCTTTGTCGTCATTGGATGTCACTGTCGCTGTCCCAATAACTGTATTGCCACGATAGCGGTACATATTATTATTCTTCCGATTAGCCTTCATTACCACTAGTGCACCGGAACATACTCTCATCACTCCATTTTCTGTAATGATTTTAAACCCTTTTGATTCCAGGTCTCCCACAGAGATGAGATTCTTCTTCAAATCCGGTACATATCGAACATCTGTTAATGTTCTGATCATTCCATCATGGTTCCTTAATCGTATTGAACCAATGCCATATGAGGTAAGAGGGCTGTTATCCGCTGTGTGGATGACTCCATATTCTCCTTCTTGAAATTCCACGAACCAGTCCTTGTTGGGACACATATGATAGCTACAAGCCGAGTCCATCAACCATATGTCTGATGATGTTGATGACTCTGTTGTAAATAATGAGAAGTCTGAATCATCACAATCAGCTACATTTGAATCCATAATGGCCTTTCCATTGTTATGTTTGGCCTTATTCTTCAACTTCGGACAACCTTTCTTCCAGTGCCCTTTTTCTCGACAAAAGGCACATTCATCTTTGCTGGGTCTGGATCTTGACTTGGATCTTCCCTTCTTTGTCCTCGTTTGATTTTGAGGACGACCCCTCACAAATAGCGCTTCTCCTTCTCCGCCCTTCTGTTTTTCTCGTTTTCTTTGTTCATAGCTGTACAAAGCCGAACAAACTTCTCTGAGAGAAACTTCGTCATTTCCATGGAGTAGAGTAGTTTCAAGGTGCTCGTACTCATCAGGAAGTGACGCCAACAACATTAAGGCCAAGTCACCATCATCATAAGTTGTATCCATATTTTGCAAATCTGTGACCAACTTATTGAAACTGGTGATATGTTCATTCATCGTGGTACCAGGAACATAGGTGAAGTGAAACAGTCTCTTCTTCATGTACAATTTATTTTGACTGTTTTTCTTCAAAAATTTATCCTCCAGTGCTTTCCATAATTTACTAGCAGAAGTTTCCTTTGTGTATGGATATTTCTGCTCTCTAGCAAGGTAGGATCGAATGGTACCGCAAGCAACACGGTTGATAATTCTCCAATCTTCTTCTCCAATAACATCTGGTTTCTTTTCTTCAATGGCCAGATCTAGCCCTTGTTGAAAAAGGACATCTAGAACCTCGCCTTGTCACATCCCAAAATGTCCGGACCCGTCAAATATTTCTACCGCAAATTTCGCATTTGACACAATTCTTGTCATAAGCGAAGATGCCAATGATGACGTATTGTTGACACTTGATGTAGATTCTTCTTGTTTATTGTCTCCCATCTTTGACACAAATATTATTTAATAGCTGACGACACAAATCAAGATTATTTCCTTTCTGGTGTGGAAGATCAGACTAAGTTGCAACCACAGAGCATACTCAGACAGAACCTTGACTCAGTTACCAAGATAAATCTTTTCTGATGTGGAAGATCAGACTATGCTGCAACCACAGAGCATACTTAGACAATACCTTGGCTCTGATACCAATTGTTGCGGAAGCCAAATGTATATAGTGTGAATAAGTCACAACTACTATACCAAAAATTTATGACAGCCACCAAATAATAAATAAGACAATAAAGCAACAATAAAGGGAACACCAAAATTTACGAGGTTCGGCTAATTCTGCCTACTCCTCGGACACAGCCAATATTTTATTTCACTCCAAAAAATACTAAAGAGAGAAGATACAAATGCCTTAAACAAATGAGAAGGCAAATGAGAGGTGTGTTTAAATCCTAAACATTAGGCCTTCTTTTATAGGGGGAAAATCCCCCCAAAACTCAAGAGCCCACCGATGTGGGACAAAATTTTGCCAAATTCAACACTACCTAGTGTCAAGCGGTGTCATCCGACACCGCTTCGCCGGAAAATTTCATAAAATATATAGGTAAATTACATGCAAGAACATCTTATTCGAATATATATTCTAAAATAATCTTACTGAACAAACACACATGCTTAGTTCACTGGTCAAGCGCTTCTTTCATTTAGGAGAGATTAAGGGATCGATACTCAATTCTATATATAATGTGCACGCTTTTAAGTTTTATTGTGAAAATTAGTGCGTTGTTTGTTCAAGAATTATTTCAGCATACTTGCAATCCTAATTTTTAAAAATTATTCATCCTCCTCTGCAATTTATTTTAATACAATAATATAATGATCATTCATTTAGTCACTTCTTTAAATATCGATATCGCTTACAAAATATTCTGCGTAACTCTGCTTGCAGGAGACCGAGGAAAGGAGGAGGAAAAAGTTGGAAGAGCTTAAAGTATTGGAGAATTCACAATGTGATTACTACAAGATGAAAATGAGAATGCAGTCTGAGATTGCTGGCTTGTTAAAAAGAATAGAAGCAACTAAGCAGCTGTTGGTTTAAGTTTAACTACAAAAGTTGACTATTTCTGTAGTAAAATTGGCAACTAGATGACAAATGGTACTGACTATCTTGTCTTCTGTTTCTTCTTGTTTTAGATTTTACCCAATTCCTTTTATTTGTGAGTTGAATGTTGGTGAACTATTGTAAAATCTTGAATTTTTTCGAACTTCATCGGCTACTTTTCTTACTCAAAGCGTGTCTAAGATCCAAAATGCATATGACTACTAATGTATTCTTTAAACTATCAAAAGTCAAAACCACCTGGCATAGGCTGTGAGGACAAATAACAAATTAGTTATTTGGAGGTATTTGAAGGTTTTGCATGGTTTAGAATATGTCTGAGCCAGATTCCGAGAGCTAAATTTTGTAGTCAAAGGTCATTGGTCTCTTCTATTTATAGCTTGAGTTCAGATTTTTGTAAACTAATGTTGCGGTCCTATAAAGGAACAATTCAAGGCTTTTCCCCGTACAGAAAAGTGAAATAGCCTCAACCTTAAAGTATCCTCGGAGACGTTTGCATGTTTACTTCCCCAATAATTATCCACATACCCCTTCAAATATTTGTATGCATTTTGACTCGGAGCTCCGGTGAAGAATCATTATTGCTCTAGCAATGTAAGCATCACATTTGTAATTTAAAAGTTGTCCGCCCTAATCCGGGGACCCTTTTCCAAAACCTGTTGGGGTTTCTTTTTCACTAGGAAAAGGATTTCTTTTATTTCTTATTATTTACGCACAGCAGGGACCGCAGGATTTATTTAACAAGGCTTCCAATTATGTAATTAATTTACAATTTTCGAAATTAATATCCACCATAATTAATTACGAATTTTTCCATTAAAAATTTGCAATTACACTCATATTGTCTCATTGTCTGCTAGAAATAAGATCGGATTTATTAATGGGACTTGTGTTAAGCCTCCTGAGAATTCTCCTCGGTTTAGGCAATGGGATCGCCATAACAAAATGGTCATATAACCTCAACTGAAAATGGTTCAGGACAAACGGATGTAGATTCAAGACCTGATGTCATTCAAGAGCCAGAAGAGAATGAAAATATCAAAACAACAATTGAGGAACTCGAGGCTATCACACTTTTCGAGCAGTGGCCAAATAGAAAAGTTTATGTTGGAAAGAAGCTAATCCCGGGAATGAAAGGTAAACTTTTCAAATTTTTATAAGCTAACACAGATTGCTTTGCTTGGTCGCATTCAAATGTGACAGGTATACCACTAGAGGTGATGACCACAAGCTGAATGAAGATCGATCATATCCACCTCTCAAACAGAAGAAAAGGAAGCAGGGATCCTTTAAAAATCAGGTGATCCAAGATGAGGTACAAAAACTTTTTAAAATTGGGTCAATAGGAGAGGTAAAATATCCTAACTGGCTAGATAAAACCATAGTAGTACCAAAAAAGAATGGGAAATGACGAATTTGTGTAGATTATACTGACTTAAATAAAGCTTGTCCTAAAGATTCATTCCCTTTACCGCACATAGACCAACTAATTGATTCTACTGCAAGTCATGGGTTGTTAAGTTTTTTAGATATCTATTCAGGGTATAACTAGATAAAGATGGACCCTTTAGATGAAGAAAAAACTTCCTTTATCACAGACAGGGGGACTTACTGTTATAAAGTCGTGCCTTTTGGTCTAAAAAATGCTGGAGCCACATACCAAAGATTGGTAACAAAAATATTTCAAGAACATCTGGGAAAACTATGGAAGTCTACATTGATAATATGCTAGTAAAATCGGCACAGGCAGGAGATCATATCCAGCCTTTGTCGGACACTTTTCAGATTCTCCGCAAGTTCAATATGAAGTTAAATCCAGAAAAATGTGCCTTTGGCGTGGCTTTAGGTAAGTTTTTAGGTTTTCTTATTTCTAACCGAGGTATTGAAGTAAAGCCTGCACAGATCAAAGCCATTTAGGAGATGCCAGACATACTCACGAGCAAAAAAGAGGTGCACATGTTGACGGGTAGGATAGTAGCTTTGGGAAGATTTCTTTCCAAATTCTCGAAGAAAAGTTATAAGTTCTTTTCAATATTGAAAAAGCAAAACCAATTTGAGTGGACTGATGAATGTCAACAAGCTCTTAGAAATCTAAAAGCACATTTGTCAAATCCACCCCTACTAGCTAAACCGAAGGATGGATAAAGGCTACTCATCTATCTCGTCGTGTCAGAAATGGAGGTAAGTGCAGTATTGGTACGAGAAGATAAAGGTAAACAATCTCCAATTTATTATGTTAGCAAATCTTTGTTGGATGCTGAAACTCAATATCCTCACTAGAAAAACTTGCTTTAGCATTAATTATGGCATCTAGAAAGTTGAGGCCTTATTTTCAATATCATCCTATCTCTGTAGTGATCACTTATCCCCTAAGAAATATATTGCATAAGCAAGAGCTATCAGGTAGGTCAGCTAAATGGGCTATAGAACTCAATGCATACGATATTGTGTACCAGCCTAGAACAGCGATAAAATCACAAGTTTTAGCAGATTTTAGCGCAGGAATAGTTCCTGAAGCAGAAAAGGAACTGCATCTATTCACCGGATCTAATCTGGGTACTTGGACCCTATTTGCTGACGGCTCCTCGAATGTTAAAGGAGCGAGTTTAGGTATTGTTCTAATCCCACCTTTGAGGGAAATCATAAGGGAAGCAATAAGGTGCCATCCTATTGCTAACAATGAAGTAGAGTACGATGTTGTAATTGCAGGTCTGGAACTGGCACGAGAACTCGAAATGGAGCAGATTATAATCAAAAGTGATTCGCAGCTGGTAATTAACCAGATGCAGGGGACTTACATAGCTAGAGAGGTACGAATGCAGCAATATTTGGAAAAGGCACGAAAGTTAATCAGACAATTCCAATCATGGAAAATCATGCAAATACCCAGGGAGAAAAATGAGGAAGTAGATGCACTGGCTAATCTCGCATATGTTGCAGAAGTAACAAATGCAAAAATGCTACCGTGATACATTTGTTTCATTCGGCACTCGACCAAGATTAAAATGAGGTAAATTTCAATAATTTAACTTGGGATTGGAGAAACGAATTTGTTAACTTTCTGCAGTACAGAATTCTACCTGAAGATAAGAAAAAGGTTCAGTCACTTTGACGAAAAGTTGCCCGTTACTCTTTGGTTCGTGGAAACCTGTATCGAAAGATGTTCGGAGGACCTTTAGCAAGATGTCTCGGACCTTCTCAAACAGAATATGTGATGAGAGAAGTACATGAGGGACATTGTGGAAATCACGCAGGAGGAAGATCCTTGGTAAAACTCTAATAAGAGCAGGATAATATTGGCCAAAAATGGAAGAAGATGCAGAATGTTTTGTGGCCAGGTGTGACAAATGCCAACAATATGGCAATAACATGCATCGCCCAGCGGAGCTATTACATCCGGTTATTTCACCATGGACTTTTATGAAGTGGGGGATAGATATTGTGGGTCCACTACCACAAGCTAAAGGAAAGGTATGTTTTTTATTAGTATTAATGGATGATTTTACCAAATGGGCAGAAGCAGGAGCCTTCAAACAGGTACGGAAGAAAGAAGTCAGGGACTTTATTTGGCGAAACATTATATGTCGGTTCGGAGTTCCAAAAAAATCGTGTGTGATAATGACCCGTAATTCATAGGCACGAAAATCACAGAATTTTTTCAGAGTTGGCAGATTAAAAGGATAACTTCCACAACTTACCACCATGTGGCCAATGGACAAGCCGAATCGACAAACAAGGTTATTATTAATAACTTGAAAAAAATATTAGAGGAGTCAAAGGGCAAGTGGCCTGAAGTGTTACCGGGAGTCTTATGGGCTTATCGAACGACAACAAAGACAGGTACGGGAAAGACTCCATTTTTACTTGTTTATGGTGCTGAAGCCTTAATTCCAGTTGAAGTAGGTGAACCAAGTACAAGATATACACAAGCAACTGAGGAATCAAACGAGGAAGAGATGCGAATAAATTTAGATTTGCTTGAAGAAATGAGAGAAGCGGCTCTAATAAGAATGGCCGCTCAGAAACAAATTATTGAGCGGTACTACAACCGGAAAGCTCATCTTAGATACTTCAAGATTGGGGACTTCATCCTCAAAAAGGTCTTTCAATCAACAAAAGCAGCTAATGCAGGAAAGTTGAGTCCAAGTTGGGAAGAACCCTATAGAATTCGAAGCATCATTGGAAAGGGAGCATATGAGTTGGAAACCATAGAAGGCAAAGTACTATCATCAAATTGGAATGCTATTCCTTTAAAGAAGTATTACTTCTAGCAAAAGAAGTACCCATGATCAGGTATCACTCAAATATGATTTTATTTTGTTCTTTTTAATTGTACTAACCATTTTAGATGATAGGCAAAAAACTAGCCCATACCAAATGATGATATTAGACCAGAAAGACACGAGAAATACTGAATTAATCTCGGTCTAGGTTACAACCTTTATGATGGAGAAAAAGGGTTAACCAGTCATTATCTAAATATATACCTCCAAGTCCCGTGAGTATTTTCCTTTTTGGGAAATGGACCAAAAGGAAGAAACAATCTAGTGCTCGAGATTTCATACTTCAAAGCTCTAACACTGGGGGATAATATATATATATATGAAGAGTCAAAGAAGACAAAAAGTCAGAATTCAAGCCTGAATTAGCCTAAGAGCCAAAAATCATGCCTGAATCAAAAACCTTTGAAGAAACCTTGAGAAAGGGTAAAACTCGCAAAAAGGACACAAGATGGATACAAGATATACTCCAAGTTCTTATGAGTTTTTAGGTTAAGGTCAATAATTAGTCATGGGACAATAGACCCAGAATTTTGAAACATGTTACAAATAAAGCAGTTGTGAAAGAGTTGTAACTGTTGTATTGCATAAATAAAGAATGATGTACAAAATTTGAAAGTTCAAAGCATAAAACTTCCTCAAATTATTTCTTTTTCTACTTCTTTTATATATTTACACAAATATGAAGATGAGACATCAACTTCATCAGTGTCCCTTATAAAAGGGCTCTCTTTTATAAAAATTTCTTGTCTATCAAAATTACGAATTGTTAAAGCATTTTTTAATGCAAGATTGAACGTCAAAAAGTGGAACAAAAACTCAAACATCAAAATAGGCGGAAAAGAAAGCCGAGATTTATAAATTAAACTTTGTAAAAAAAATGTTTGTCATCAAACCCCAGAACAAGATACGGGTAAACCAACAACCATTCCAATAAAGAAAAGAAAAACTTCCCACCAAAAAGTTCTAAACAAAACAATCAAGTAACAAAAAACATTAGGAGGCATCATCAATTGGAACATCAGCAACGGAAGCATCATTGACGGAAGTAGAGGGGTCAGCTTGAGAAGAAGAGGCTTAAATGTTAGCTTCACCAGGAGCAAGTCCATCATCTTGGGGAACTTCAAATTCATGTGAAAGAAAGCTTTGACTCTGCTGAGTTTTTTCAATTGCCTCTTTAGGATTAGCAATCTCAGCATTAAGGTCAAAACCCTCCTGGTTGGCTTCCGTTATAGTCTCGAGGCGAGTATTCAAAAAAGCCCTACTCACTTCAAGTGACAGCTTTTCCTCGAGAGCCTCAAAGTCTTTCTCCCACTAATCAATCTCGGTTATCACTATTCCTTCTCTATTTTGAAAGCATAAAAAGATGCTTTCAAAGGTGTAAGGGAACTTTCCAAGAATTTAACCTTATCAGTGGAGGCACAGAGATCTTCTTGAGTTTGAGTAAGTGTTTGAACCAACTCTCCTGCATAAGTCTCTTTCTGGTTAAGGAGTTCCCTCAAACTCATTATCTCTTCGGTTGCCTTCAAAAGCTTCTCAATAAATGAGGACTCATGGATATCCTTATCCTTACCAACTTTACTTGAAGAATCCTTTTCAATCGCTAACTCAACAGCGATAATTTGCATTTGTTGCTCTAAGGCATCCTTCTCCTCTGCCAACACTTCCTTCTCTAATTGAAGACCTTCAAATTGTTCTTTTCAATTACCAGCCTCGGTGCGGTAATCAATAATTTATTGCTCATCATGGACGATCCTTTTCATTAGTTCAGTACCTATCAAATTGATCTATAAAAAAGGGGTTATGGATAAAACGAAAAGAGAAGAAAGAAGGAGTAAAATCAAATTGGAACCTTTAAAGATGAATGAACAATATCGTTCATCCAAGTCAACGAACTATGACTCTCCAACTTTTCCTTCTCCATAGGACCAAGCAAAAATTTCAACCACACGTCGCCTTGACCCGACTTCTTCAATAAGTTCCCACCTTCAGGAACCTCAACAATGATTTTCTTCATCGCCTTCTTGCTACTGGATGGATCAACTTCTATGTAAGAAGTAGTAGCAGCTAAAATGACAGATGTGGTGAAAGCAATCACAGGGGGGAGGGGGAGGACATCAACAACAACTTCAGGTAAGGTAACTCGAGGATAATCGGGGACTGACGTTGGAAAAGAGGTAAGGGGAAACTCCTCAGAAACGGGTTCAAAGGCTTCCTCACTTCCGAAGCCATGAGTAAATAATTGTTCAACAGAAGTAGGAGGGGATCATTCACTTCTTCATCACAAATCACTAACGGGGCACTTTCTGGCTCGTCCAAAGGTCTAGAGGGAACTGAGCTTGATGGAGGGGTAGCTTTATCATCAGAAATAACGCGTCTCCTATTTCTTCTTCACCCTCAGAGCCACGGGCTCCATCAACCTTTCTTTTGCTCAAAATTCTTTCTTAAGCAAGACTCACAGTAAGTCTTGTGGATGAAACAGAAGCAGGACTGACGCCATAAATAGGAAATCCTAGCAAAGGAAAAAGGGCATGGTAAGAAGCTCTTAAGTTAGCAAAAGAGAAAAAGAAAAAGACTAAGCGGGAAAAAGTACCGTGTGTCTTAACTTTCCAGTTGAATCTCTGTGAAAGATATTTCCAAGATCTTCTCTCCATAGAGGCAACAGATAATAACTTCTCTATCTAAACACGGAAGTTAGTAATCTCCTCAAAAACTTCCATGGTTGCTGAAAAAGTAGGCACGAGAATACATGAGTATCTTTTTTAGAAAGGAAAAAGACAAGGTAGAAGTACTTACGTGCAAAATTCTATTTTTCTGGAAAATGCATGTTTTCTTCACCCACCAGAGCACTAGTGGGAGCAGCAATGAAGTGGGCATACCAGCCACGGTCTCTGTCATCTTCAGGGCTAACTAATACTCTCTTGCTTCTGGCCACAAGGGAAAAAACTCCTTCACGAAATAATTTAGGGTAGTAAAGATGAAGCAAATGACGAAAAGTAAAAGGCATAGAAGCCAAGTTTGACAAATAACGGAGGCATGCAACAGCTCTCCAAACAATAGAACCAATCTGTCCTAAGCACACATTGAAGTAACGCCAACATTCAATGATCACCAGATCAATAAGAGGTTTAAAGCCTAGGGTAAAGGGATATGTGTATACGAAGGAATAACCAGTCTGATATGAAGTTATTCTCTAGTTAGCACCAGGAACTAAAATTGGGAAGTCAGGTTTCCAATAACATTCTCTTCGAACCAGAGCGAGAAGACCAGTAGTAATGAAAGTTGGATAACGATCAACACGATCAAGGGAAGCTATGGAAGAAACTTGATTCTTCATAGATTCACGATCAGTTACAAAGGAAAACTCTTGAGGAACAATTTCATTGACAGTGGGTTTACATAAAGCTTCAGTTGAATCTTTATCTCTAGAAGAAAATCTTGGGGTATGAGCCCTAGGTCTAAAAGAAGAGGGATTGACAACACTAATTTGAGAGGGAGAACCACGGTTAGAAATAGAACCAAGACTATATGTAGAGACAAATATGAGAGAATATTGAAATATACTCTTTACTTTTCTGCTTTCTCGAAATTCTCTACCTTGACTTTGCAATTTGTCTATCAATTATTTCCTAAGTTATTCTTATTAAATTCCTTTGATATCATTGTGAAAGTGAAGTAAAACTTGGTTATCAGTAACCCGTTTTCTTTTAAAATTAAATTTTGCCCAAAAGACTTATTTTTGGTTAAACACAGACCAGCTTGTAACGGCCTGACCGGTCGTTTTGAGATTTTGCACCTTACTCGCTAGTTCTCGGGCATGACTTATTCCGTGTGATGTATTATGACTTATGTAAATCGTCGGTTTTGGTTTTTAGGGTAACCAAAATGAATTTTGAAGAAACAGTTCTCAGTTTGAAGCTTGAAATTTGAAAGGTTTGACCAAGATTTGACTTGTTGGTATATGATCTCGGATCATAATTTTTATGGTTAGCTCCGTTAGGTGATTTGGGACTTAGGAGCGTGATCGGAATGCATTTTGGAAGCCCGTGAAAGGTTTAGGCTAGAATTGGCGAAATTGAGATTTTGGCGTTGTCCGGTTGATAGGTGAGATTTTAATATAGGGGACGGAATGGAATTTTGGAAGTTTCAATAGTTACTTTGTGGCATTTGGGATGAGTGTGCAAAATTTCAGGTCATTTGGACGTGGTTTGGTATAGTTTTTGATCGAAAACGTAATTCGGAAGATTTTGGAAGCTTCGGTTTGAATCCGATGTGTTTTGGGTGATTCGATATTGTTTGAGGTATTTTGAAGATTGGTACAAGTTTGAATGGTGGTATGTGACTTGTTTGTACTATTGGCTGAGGTCCCGGGGGCCTAGGGGTGATTCTGGATGGGTAACGGAAGAATTTGGAATTGAGTTTTTGCAGTTGAAGCATTTGGTTTCTGTCATAACAGCACCTGCGGTTGGGAGGCCGCAGGTGCGATGATCGTAGAAGCGTAAGGCAGTCGTAGATGCGGCCAATATGAAGTCCTTCAGGAATCGCAGAAGCGGTGTCGTGGGCGCACCTGCGGTAGCGCAGGTGCGTGTTTTTAACTGCAGATGCAGAAATTAGTAATTTAATGAAAAACCGCAGATGCAGTGGATCTGGTCGCAGAAGCAGAAAATGGACCGTAGGTGCGAAAATGTCTGGGTCAAAAAGTATAAAAGGTTCCCTTCGCTATTTTGAGTGGGTTTTCACCATATTTCATTCGAGAGAAGGCTTTGGAGAGCTAATTGAAGAAGGAATTCAAGAGGGTTTCATGGAGGTAAGATTTTTGGACCCTAAACTTGTTTCTATGATGAATTTTAATATTGTAAGCTTGAAATCTATGGAAAAATCAATGCAAAAGTGCGTAATTAGGGTTTGAGATTAAGAGACCTTTAAGTGGGGATTTGAGGGGCCATTTGAGGTCCAATTTTGTTATTCTTGATATGTATAGACTCGTGAGAGGATGAGGATTCTACTGATGTTAATTTTTTCGGATTCTGAGATGTGGGCTCGGGGGCCGAGTTTGAGCAATTTCGGGATTTTTATGTAAATTGGATATTTTCGAGTGGGCTTTGTTCCTTTAGCATATTTTAATGGTTATGTACTAATTGTAGCTTGATTTGGAGCATCCGGAGGTCAGTTCGTGAGGGCAAAGGCATCGCGGGCTAGAGTTTGGACCGGATCGAGGTGAGTAATGATTGCAAATGATGTCCTGAGGGTATGAAACCCCGGATTTGCACATCGTTGTGCTATATTAAGGTGACGCACATGCTTGGTGACGAGCGTGGGGTCGTGCACTATTTGGGGATTGTGACTTAGTCTGTCCCGAATGACTATTTTACCGCGTATTTGACTTAAAACTATTTGTTATCATCATGTTTTGGGTTGAATGACATATTTGGGCCTCGTGCCAACTATTTGAACCCTTAGGGGATTGTTTTTTATATTTCCTCACTGTTTTGACTTTATACTTGTACTCAGTCATGTTATAATCTACTATTTTCATAACTCAACCATGTTTACTCTGTTTTAACATACTAAATGATATTTCAAATAATATTCATGTTTTACTGTTGCCCGAGTGGCTTATGTGATTTTGACTGAGTAAGGCCGAGGGCCTGTGTTGTGAGGATACTTTTGGGTCAGGTTGCACACCGCAGCGGTGATACACTGATTATGATTATGAGGTCGAGGGCCTGAGATTTGTACACCACGAGGTAGCTTGTTGATATGAGGCTGAGAGCCTAGTGATGATGCCACGAGATGGCTTGATATTGCGTTTGGACCGTAAGGGGCCCCTCCAGGAGTCTGCACACCCCCAGTGAGTGCGGGTACCCATTGTGATGTGAGATATAGCCCGAGGGGCTGGTATTGTTCTGAGATATTGCCCAAGGAGCGGATTTGTTGACACTGTGCCCAAGGGGCGAACCTTTACGTGTTTATTGTTCTTATTTGCCTATCATTTATCTGTTTAATTGTTGAAAAGGCATTTTATGAAGTTTAAACTGAACTTAAATGATTCACATATCTTTACTGATTCGTTGTTTTTACCGGTTTTACTGCTTCATTATAGCCAGTAATGTTCCTTACGTGTTTTCATACCTCTCAGTCGTTTATTTATGATTATTACTCACTGAGTTGGAGTACTCACTTTACTCCCTGCACATCGTGTGCAGATTCAGGCATTGCTGATTTGCTAGCGCGAGTTGAGAGCTCCCAACAGACTTCGGAGTCCACGGGGTAGCTGTTTGGCGTCCGCAGTCCCGTGTTTCTTCCCCTTTATCTCATTTCTATCTCTTTATCAGTTGTTCTGTAATAGTTTAGTAGGCATTTCAGACTTGTAGTGTATGGTTAGATGTTCATGATTAGTGACACCCCTTATCGGGCTGTGCTGGGTTTATCTTCCGCAACTGTACTGTTAAATGTTCACTGTTGGATTAATTATCATGTTTTAGACTTAAATTCTTATTGTTTGATTGCTTAAAATTGAAATGGGAAGTGTCAGTTGGCCTTATCTTCACGAGAGGTGCCATCACGACCGGGTTTGGGTTTAGGGTTTTGACAAGTTGGTATCAGAGCCTAGGTTACATAGGTCTCACGAGTCGTGAGCAGGTTTAGTAGAGTTTCGCGGATCGGTATGGAGACGTCTATACTTATCCTCGGGAGGTTGCAGAACCTTTAGGAAAAACTTCACATTCTTGATTTCTTATTGTGCGTCCTTGATTCAGCTTGAAAAGTAATTCTTTGAATTCTTTCCACACGTTCACAGCGCATGAGCGCTCGGTATCAGATGTGCATCGATGGCTTGTGATTCCCTGATCGAGGGGCGAGATGTGATCTATGTGTGTTGATATTGGGCCAGTCTAGAGGACTAGAGGTCGGGCCTTGCCTGTAGCTTGATCCCTGAGCTGTTGATTGCGCGAGATTTATATGTTCAATAGTGCCCTTATTAATGGAAGTGATGACTGGATAGTTCCGTGATGAGTGTGATGTGAATGCGAGATGTGTTCATATGAATTGAATGAGACGAGAAAGGTTGCTTGGGGGTAGCAAAAACTATCTGGTGCTTGATTTCCATCGTGATTTGATGTATAGCCCCGAGTTGTGGGTGTGTTGAAGGATCTTTTCATGATTGCCTAGTTGGGAAGTGAAGTAGATTTCACGTTGTGATATGAGTTCAGACTCAGGAAGATTAAGTGACTGCGTAATGTTTATGACAGTGGAAGGGTATAAAGAGATGTTAGTTTGAGGCGAAGCAGGTAGGTTATCTCCTGCGGAGTGGTCTGAAGTTGTGTGATCCTTACGTTGTGTGTTGGAAGATCTCTTTTACCAGTGAAATGTATGTGCTGCAATTTGAATTTGGGTCGCTTAAGAGAGTGGGCTTGACTGTTACGAGGGTGAATACGAGATTTGCAGAAGATTTAAGGTACCAGATGGTCTGTGTTTCACGAACTTATGAAGGATTGAGTTTAATCTCACTATGGTATTATGGCAGCAACAGAGTATATGCGTTATGAGTTATTGTGTGTATTTTGGTCTATGGCTTTGAGCCAAGTGGGGGAGTCTGCTATTGATTAGGTGATTGCACAGTTAGGTGCTATGTTGGTTCCAGTTTGAGGCATGCGGGTGAGTTAGTTATGGCTTACGAAGATTAAGACTGATGATGGCTCGAGTAAAAGAGAATTTTGACAAAGGTTATATTATGCTTCATAGGTGTATGAGAATCACGGAATGTTTTGAGTGTTTATTGGTAAGGGTGTGCAGTGCATAGAATAGGAAGTTGCTTGGTTGCATTAATGTAAGGTTACATTATGCGGTGTCGGAGTGCTAATGAGGCACAGGTTATTTGGTTCGTTTGAGCAGGCTAATTGTAGTTTGAGTAGAGTGGATGACTCTTGAAGATGGTTCTAATGTGTTCAAGATTTTACATGTAATAATTGGAAATTTTCAAGTTATACTTCTGGCTAGAAACTGAGGTTTGCATTTGGAGGGTATCAAGACTTGTGGCATTTCTACATCAATTATGGGATTCTATATATCAGTATCAGGAAGGTGAAGGCAACAGATTTAGATTCGCAGGAAGTCTCTTCAGAGTAAAGTATTTTGAATGTGGTGCTTTTGGGAATATTTAAGAGAGTAATCAGTAGCTTATGAGTCTTAGACGGTGTGGTTTTATGTTTGGGTCTCGTGTGGTGAATCTGGGTTGAGGAATTGTGGTGTTATAGCAAGAAGGAGTATCAAGTTGAAGGTAAATCAGAAGGAACTTGGATAGATGGGATAGCTTGGTAGTAGACCGGATCAGTAAGGTAAGGATATGATTAGTTCCTTGGGTGCTTACGAGGTAATGAGTTTCTACAGGTGTTTCGTGGTAATGCTCTTGGGTTGTGGTGGCCTGCGCAACTTGGTTGAGTTAGAAAGATTCAGTCCTGACAGATTTGGTTTTGTGCAAAAGGGAACTCGGAGAGTTCTTGATGATTTCTACCATGGATTAGAGGTGTGTATTTTCTACTGGCATGAGGAGCGTGGGATGTATAGTGATTTTCTTCTAGATAGGCTCAATGGAAAGTTCTTGGTTGGTTGAGTACATAGTTGTTTGTGGCTCGGAAGGGATATGAAGCTCTCATGTTATCCTAGGATGGTATGGTATATGCGGTATATAGTGTAGGCTTGAGATTTACATGTGTAAGGTCTCGGTTCAGTTCTGAAAGGAAGATCATAACATCCTTAGGCAGCGACAGCTTCAGATAATTAGAGAAATGAGCTTCAGATAATTAGAGAAATGGCTTCAGATGATTAGGGAAATAATATTCAGATGATTAAGGAAATGGTATTGCTAATTGGGGTGATTTGACGAGGGTATATGTTTCAGAAAAAGGCAATGTGATTAAGTTGATGGTACTTTGGTAGTATTGCGGCACTCTCTTGTTGGATCGACTGCTGATATTCGAGTTTGATTGGTGGCATAGAAGAATTTTAGAGTATATCTCGTGGAAAGATTAGGTATTAGAGGTGTGTTGTATATTCAGACGACGGAATTGGGATCGGTTATAGAGACTCGTGTGCTATATGGAGTTGGAGACTGGGAGTTCCCATATTCAGGTTATATTGTGGTTGTGGGTCGCGCGTATCGGCACTGTATAGTGACTATCGGGGTTTGGAGATTCGGGTGGATCTTTTGCTGCTTGGTAAGTTAGGATTTGTTATGATACTGGGGATAGACTGGTTGTCTCCGTGTCGTATTATTCTGGACTATTGCACTATGGTGGCTATGTTGGCTATGCCGGGAATGCCACGGATTGAGTGGCGAGGTTCGACGAATTATGTTTTAGTAGGGTGGTTTTATATTTCGAAGACCCAGTGGATGGCTGGGAAGGATTATTTTTATTATTTGGCTTTCGTGATAGATGTCAGTGCAGAGATTCCTACTATTGGTCCAGTTCTAGTGATGATGGACTTTTCAGACGTGTTTCTAGTGGTCGGGCATGTCACCTGGCAAGGTTGTCGATTTCAATATTGATTTGAGGCTTGGCATTGTATCATATGGCACCGGAAAAGTTAAAGGAGTTGAAGGAGCAGCTTCAGGGTTCCTTGATAAGGGGTTCGTTGGCAGGCCTATGTGGATATGTGTTATAACTAGAGTCGGTTTGGCTGGCTCCGAGTCGTATTGTTGAGGGATGTGTTGATTCAGTTGTTATTGAGCAATTAGCGTTCTAAGGTGTTATATGAGTTACTTTCCTAGGTTGCGAGGCATTATGATTTGTTGGTTATAGGCACATATAGTGCGGTTCCATTAGGGATTCATAGTGAAAGTCGAGCGGAAAGAGTATTGGGTATTGCTCGGCAAATGGCATATAAGTTATGTCCTTTCGGGTTTGTGTGGTGTTATGTATTTGCTTCACCGTGGTTATGACGATTTGCTTTGGTTCTAGACATCAATTGCACGTGGTTGTCAATTTCGAGCAGAGTGACTTGAGGTGTTTCGTGTGGACCAGTGATTGGATAGGGTCACACATTGGAGCGAAGCTATGTGGAGGTATGATCCTGCGGATTGGATTCATGTGTTCTGTTTCTACGACGTGTGACGGGTTCTCAGCATTGTGTTGAGGTGGTACTGGTGAGCTTGAAGTACAACTCTTTCATTTGAGTCATTTTCATGATTTGAGTATGTTCGGATTGTTGCCTATTGGTGCGCGAATTGCGCAAGTTGTGGCTTTAGTCTGTATTGAGGTGTCATGTCACCAGAGTAGTTGTGTTGGATTAGATGATATCATTGGTACCTTTAATGAATACGAACAGATTCGATTTCAGCATGTTGGAAGGATAACATCGAGGTTCGACTCGGAAAGTTGCTATGGTCTTTGCCAAAAGAGAGGTGGCTTCGCGAATGGTTGATTTGAGAACTAGTTATGTCTTACTACATGTTTCATTTATCATTGGCAGTATATAAAAGTGTTGGAATGAGACTTTAGTTGATAAGAGATTTTCTATCGGTATTCGGGTGTTGTGTGCAGCTGCCGTGATTAGAAGTTATCACTACACGTGTTTGAGTTATGTGGTATATCATGTGATTTCACCTGAGGTTGCAGGTATGGGTTATTACAGCTTGTTCGGGCTTATTCAGAGTATAGATGTGAGATTCTGATCCGGTGGATGATTTCGAAAGTAGAAATGTGGTTCTAAGGTTTATGGGCTAGGATGGATTGTGAAATTTCAGTTACATTGTGTTATCGAACCTATATGAGATAGGGTGACGTGGGATCACCCTCGGGTATGTGCATGGTAAGGTTACACAGCGATTTGATGGTTTTTGGAACAACTGTGGGCACGTTCGAGGATGAACGTGTGTTTAAGTGGGGGAGGATGTAACGACCCGACCGGTCATTTTGAGCTTTTGCACCTTGCTCACCAGTTCTCGGGCATGACTTGCCCCGTGTGATATATTATGACTTATGTAAATCGTCGGTTTTGGTTTTCAGGGTAACCGGAATGAATTTTGAAGAAACAGTTCTCAGTTTGAAGCTTGAAATTTGAAAGGTTTGACCAAGATTTGACTTATTGGTATATGATCTTGGATCGGAATTTTTATGATTTGGTTAGCTCCGTTAGGTTATTTGGGACTTATGAGCATGATCGAAATGCATTTTGGAGGTCCATGGAAGGTTTAGGCTTGAATTGGCGAAATTAAGATTTTGGCGTTTTCCGATTGATATGTGAGATTTTGATATATGGGTCGGAATGGAATTCCGGAAGTTGTAATAGTTCCTTTGTGGCATTTGGGATGAGTGTGCAAAATTTCAGGTCATTCAGACGTGGTTTGGTATATTTTTTGATCGAAAGCATAATTCAAAAGATTTTGGAAGCTTCGGCTTGAATCCGATGTGTTTTGGGTGATTTGATGTTGTTTGAGGTGTTTTGAAGATTGGTACAAGTTTGAATGGTGGTATGTGACTTGTTTGTGCTCTTGGTTGAGGTCTCGGGGGCCTCTTGGTGATTCCGAATGGGTAACGAAAGAATTTGGAATTGAGTTTTTGCAACTGAAGCATTTGGTTTCTGTCATAACCGCACCTGCGGTTGGGAGGCCGCAGGTGCGATGATTGCAGAAGCGTAAGGCAGCCGCAGATGCGGCCAATGTGAAGTCCTTCAGGAACCGCATAAGCGGTGTCGTGGGCGCACCTGCGGTAGCGCATGTGCGAGTTTTTAACCGCAGATGCGAAAATTAGCAATTTAATGAAAAATTGCAGATGCGGTGGATCTGGTCGCAGAAGTGAAAAATGGACCGCAGGTGCGAAAATGCCTGGGTCAGAAAGTATAAAAGGTTCCCTTCGCGATTTTGAGTGGGTTTTCACTATATTTCATTCGGGAGAAGGCTTTGGAGAGCTAATTGAAGAGGGGATTCAAGAGGGTTTCGTGGAGGAACTTTTTTGGACCCTAAACTTGTTTCTATGATGAATTTTAACATTGTAAGCTTGAAATCTATGGGAAAATCAGTGCAAAAGTGGGTAATTAGGGCTTGAGATTAAGAGACCTTTGAGTGGGGATTTGAGGGGCCATTTGAGGTTCGATTTTGATCTTCTTGATATGTATAGACTCGTGGGAGGATGAGGATTCTATTGATGTTAATTTTGTCGGATTCTGAGACGTGGGCCCAGGGGCCGAGTTTGAGCAATTTCGGGATTTTTGATGTAAATTGGATATTTTCGAGTGAGCTTTATTCCCTTAGCATATTTTAATGGTTATGTACTGATTGTGGCTAGATTTGGAGCATTCGGAGGTCGGTTTGTGAGGGCAAAGGCATCGTGTGCTAGAGTTTTGACTGGATCGAGGTAAGTAATGATTGTAAATGATGTCCTAAGGGTATGAAACCCCAGATTTGCACATCGTTGTGCTATATTGAGGTGACGCACACGCTTGATGACGAGCGTGGGATCGTGCACTATTGGGAATTGTGACTTAGTCCGTTCCGAATGACTATTTTACCGCGTATTTGACTGAAAACTATTTGTTATCATCATGTTTTGGGCTGAATGACGTATTTGGGCCTCGTGCCAACTATTTGAACCCTTAGGGGATTGTTTTTGATATTTCCTCATTGTTTTGACTTTATACTTGTACTCAGTCCTGCTATAATCTACTGTTTTCATAACTCGGCCATGTTTACTCTTTTTTAACATACTAAATGATATTTCAAATAATATTTTGGGTTGAGCATCATGTTTCACTGTTGCCCCGAGTGGCTTATGTGATTTTGACTGAGTAAGGCCAAGGGCCTGTGTTGTGAGGATACTTTTGATTCGGGCTACACGTCGCAGTGATGATACATTGATTATGATTATGAGGCCGAGGGCCTGAGATTTGTACGCCACGATGTGACTTGTTGATATGAGGCCGAGAGCCTAGTGATGATGCCATGAGATGGCTGGATATTGTGCTTGGGCCGTAAGGGGCCCCTCCAGGAGTCTGCACACCCCTAGTGAGCGCGGGTACCTATTGTGATGTAAGATATAGCCCGAGGGGCTGGTATTGTTCTGAGATATTGCCGGAGGGGCAGATTTGTTGACATTGTGCCCGAGAGGCGAACCTTTATGTGTTTATTGTTCTTATTTGCCTGTCATTTATCTGTTTAATTGTTGAAAAGGCATTTCATGAAGTTTTAACTGAACTTAAATGATTTCACATATCTTTACTGATTCGCTGTTTTTACCAGTTCTACTGCTTCATTATAACCAGTAATGTGCCTTACGTGTTTTCATATCTCTCAGTCGTTTATTTATGATTATTACTCAATGAGTTGAAGTACTCACTTAACTCCCTGCACCCCGTGTGCAGATTCAGGCGTTGTTGATCCAACTAGTGCGAGTTGAGAGCTCCCAGTAGACTTCGGAGTCCACGAGGTAGCTGCTTGGCATCCGCAGTCCCATGTTTCTTCCCCTTTATCTCATTTCTATCTCTTTATCAGTTGTTTTGTAATAGTTTAGTAGGTATTTCAGACTTGTAGCGTATGGTTAGATGCTCATGACTAGTGACACCCCGTATCGGGCTGTGTTGGGTTTATCTTCCGCAACTGTACTGTTAACTGTTCACTTTTGGATTAATTATCATGTTTTAGACTTAAATTCTTATTGTCTGATTGCTTAAAACTGAAATAGGAAGTGTCGGCTGGCCTTGTCTTCACGAAAGGCGTCATCACGACCGGGTTCGAGTTTAGGGTCGTGACACAGCTAGCCATTTACAGTCTGATACATCAATAGGGAATGGGATAATATTATAGCAAAACCATTATGGTACAACTTTCAATCTAAGTATTACATGAACTTGGTATAATCGAATATGCAGAAGTCAAAAGCGATGATTATTAAGCACAAATGTTATTTGTTACAGTTCGAAAAATCATCATAATGAGTATATATCAATCTTACTTTTGTTTCAAAACATAAAGATATAATATCAGCAAAGGAGTTAATTCCAAGAAAAACTCGCTACCCAAATAATTTTTTATTTTTTTCAATTATTCACCAAACATAGAAGGTTCATTCTAGCTCATTAAAGTGTAGTGCCAAATCATAGAGGTAAATACAAATAATTAGTGGCAGAACCAGTAATTTATATAACGGGATTCAAAAAAATATCTGAGTGTTATGCCTCTGATTTGAACCTATGAACTAAAGTAATTTTGGAACCCTTTTGTTACTACACTAGAATTTTCTATTATGTCAAAGGGATTCGACAGTTTATATATAACTAAACGAATTTGTTTTTGCCCTATTTGTGTAGTACAATTTTTGGGCGAAAAGTGACACTTTTTTATATCGCTACATGACAAATTCCTCATAAATAATAAACCATAAGATTCTAAAAAGCAACCACGTTACTACAATCAATTAGTAATTCTTCAAAAAACCCATTATCAAAAGAGCATTGGAAGTTATAATTAAAGAGGTGTTAGTTAGAAAATTGCTCTAGTATAGGAATCTGAAAATAGAGAAGTACTAGCCAAGAAGATTTACCTTCTACAACATAATGAAACTAGAGGTGTCCAAGGTTCGGCTTTGATCGATTTTTTTCCTAAAAAGAAACCCAATCAAATAAGTCGGTTTTTTATTGATTCGGTTTTTGTTGATTTTTTAGGTAATTTTTCTAATTTTTTTCTTAAATATGAGACACACATTACCAAACACATATTTCAGCGACTACATTTTCAACGTAACGCTACCAAATCAATTGCTCTTTGAAAAATCCATCATTTACCATATATTGATGATAATTGAATCAAATAGTAATGAATAATTTAAGGACTCAATTAAAAATAGATTATTTTTAACATGAAATATATTCCTGTAATTAGTAAATAAAACTACCAATCAAACTAAAATATAAAGGCAAAAAACTAGATTATTATAATAGTGATTAACATGTACTGATGTTAGGCTAGAAACTCGTGTTTTAGCCGTGATATACATTCCAATGATTGCATTTTTATGTGCGTTTGAGCTCAAATGATAGTGAATTACACTTAGTACGTGTTTTATGCTTTGCAGGACGCGATCCAGAGCTCAAAAGTTATTTTGGAGCTAAATTGATCAATCTGGAGCTTTGAAGTCTGAGTAAAAGCCCAATGCATTAAGCCGAGATCGTGTTTGGAGGTCATGTACCAAGTATGGATGTTAAAAGAGGACGAAAAAGTTCACTCTGAGAAAATTGCACTGTTGCGCCGCATGGGGCACCGCAAGGCACGACGCAGCAGTGTAAAATTGAGCCTGACTCGAAAATATGAGGCTGCAGATAAAATGCACTACCGCGCCGCATGGTGCGGCGCGACTGTTCAAATTTTATAGAGCTAGTTCCTAGTTCGCACAGGAAAGGGTTTTTTCGTCTGGGCCCGACCTTACTTGGTATAAATACATGTAAAAATGTCATTTTGAAGACTTTTGACATATCTTAGACCTAGGGAGGCTATTGCGGAAGGGAGAAAACATTTGGAGAAATTTTCGGAGGAGATTGACATCAAATTCTTCATTCCTTCATCTTTGCTTTGTAATTTAATTATACAATTTATTTGGGAAATTATGAACACGGTTATGAGTAGCTAAATATTTAGTCTAGGGTTTTGATGGAGCCTATTGAAAGATGAACTTCTTGTTATGTTAATGTAGTTTGCCTAGTTTAATCTCTATTTGTTCAATTATGTTCTTGTTGTAGTTAATTGATAGGATCCTCAATTAGCTGTGCCTATTTAGTGTGCATAACTCGGGATAGAGTGCATATTTAGATAATTGTTGAACAACACCACTCCCAGAGTATATGAGGGATCAATAACCGAGGGTTTAAAAACGGGATTAGGGATAACGAAGCCTTGGGTGCAATCTAATGTAAGCTGTAATAAACAAAGCCAGCTAGCGTAACTCGGAAGAATGCGTCTAGTAACTTGTCGTGATTACTCGGGAGAGATTTATGGTAATAAGAGTGTTCATGATTGATATAGACAATTAGGTGAATCTATGTGAAACATAACCGGAAGGGATTCCATCAATAGGGGAAACCATAACCTTAGATCCTTCTCTTAATTGTTTACAACTTAATCATAGTTAGTCTTTACTTACATAATTGTAGTCCATCATAGTTAGTAAAAATATCCTCAATTGTTATTCAAAACATTTGGGAAGTTGATTAAGTAGAATTTAGTGAGTCTGATAAGAGTAATTGGTAGGTTAATTCCTTGTGGGTTCGATTCTGGACTTGTAAACCGGATTATATTTGCAACGTCCGCGTGTCCTTTTTATCAGGCATAGTTGGGCATGACCAATTTTGGCATCGTTGTCGGGGAATTAACGGTGTTATCAATTATAATTGAAAGAAATACAAAAATTCTTATTGTAGTCATTTTTCTCTATACCCAATTTTTACATTGAAATTTTAACGTTTGTTGACTTGGTTACACAGGTGCATGCCTAGAAACTCATCGAGATCTGGTGAAGTATTTGAAGCATTATCAAATCCCGAGAAAGTTTTCAAGGCCTTGAATCGGGCCAACCGGAAAAAAAAAACCAACAACTGCACAATTCGAAACAGTCATGGGAGATTACGAGGAAAACCAAGTGGTACCAATAGTGCCAAAGGCTGCTCCCTATGACTAGACACAACCCACAGCTGAAAATTTGTCCACAACAATTGTAGTCCCGCAGATACAGGCTGAGTCATTCCAAATCACGAATAACATATTGCACTTGTTGCAGAACAAGGGACTATTTTCAGGGTCACAAGTCGAAGATCCTCAGCAGCACTTGAAGAATTTCCTGTCTATCTGCAAAACCCAAAGGCAGCCCAACGTAACTTCGGAAGCAATCAAGTTGTTATTGTTTCCATTCTCAGTGACAGGAGCTGCCCAGACTTGGATAAACTCACTTCTCATAAATTCTATAACAACTTGGGATGAGTTAGTCAAACAATTCCATAACAAGTTCCACCCACCCAACAAAATTGCTCAATAAATTGATGAAATTTTAAGCTTTAAACAGAAACCAATGGAGACACTGCATGAGATATGGGAGCGTTTTAAAGGAATGTTGGTTATATGTCTGCACCATGGTATTCCAGACCAGACGTTGGGGCAACGATTTTACATGGGATTGTCAGATAGCGTGAAGAATATTGTGGATGCCTCAGCTGGTGGGGCATTTTTGAGCAAAACATGGAGAGATGGCCAGAGTCTGCTTGACAAGATGACACAAAATTCAGGATAGTCAACCAGGAATGCACCTATCACTTCAGTGGTTCACTCAGTGCCCTTAGATCCATCCAACTATATGGCTGAAAATATGGCCACCTTATTGACACAGATGAGTATCCTAACCAAAAATGTGGAAGAGTCAGGGCAGAAGCAGCAGGTACACATTGTAGATACTACCAATGGGGGCTTGTGCACATCTTGCATTAGTCAGTCAATTGGTAACCAGTGGAATGCAGAACATGATCATCATTACTACCCTGAAGACATGAACTATGTGTCTAATTATGGAGGCCAGAGACAGGGTGGTTAGAATTGGGGCCAGCAAAATCAGCCATACAGGTCAGTCCAGCCACAGTTCAACAATGGGAACATGGGAGGTATGAGACCTCCTAACAATATGGCACCTTACCCAAGGCCACAGGGATATAATAATCAGAATCAGCAACAGGGGTATCACCCTCCTCAGCAGCAGCACGGTGGAAGGCAGGAAGATGGGTTTGCTAGACTTGAGGCAATGATGCAACAAGTTATTGGGTCTAATGCAAAGATTAATGAGAGAGTAGATGCACATGATGCAACAATCAAGAATATTGAAGTGCAGGTGGGCCAAATTTCTATGTCTCTGAACAATCGTCCTCATGGGACACTACCTGCAGACACCCAGATAAATCCAAAAGATCAAGGCCCAAAACAGTTGATGGCGGTGAGTCTACGTAATGGCAGAGATCTGGATGTAGAGCAAGATAGGGCTCGAGAAACTAGACAGGCTTAAATACTTATACCAGTGCCCATTGAGCTGGATAAGTCAACGAAACTGATAGAGGTGACAATCCAGCCTGCCCAGGAAGAAAATAGCATTCAGAATGAGACCGAGAAAGAAGTTGAGACAGTCCAGGAACAGTAGTTGATGTAGCAGTTGATAAGGATCAATCCCAATTGATTAGGAAGAAGAGACCTCCTGCACCTTTCCCTTAGAGACTGGCTAAGTACCAAAAGGAGGAGTAATACAAGAAGTTCTTCGAAATGCTGAAACAAATCCAGGTAATGAAGCTTTGAAGGAGATGCCTGGGTATGCAGAAATGATGAAGGACTTGATGTCTTGAAAGTTTGATTTCCAAGTCTTGGCCACAGTTACTCTTACTCAGACTTGTAGTGCAGTGGTGACTAGACCAATTGCAGAAAAGTTGTCTGACCCAGGGAGCTTTACAATTCCATGCACTATTGGTAATTTTACTTTTGCTAAAGCACTGTGTGATCTAGGGGCTAGCATCAATCTTATGCCCCTGGCAATTTATAAGAGGCTGGGCATTGGAAGAGCTAGACCCACCTCTATATTGTTGCAGCTGGCTAACAGGATTGTGAAACGACCCTCTGGAATCCTGGATGATGTGCTAATTCAGGTAGGGAAATTTGTGTTTCCAGCAGATTTTGTGATCTTAGACTGCAAAGTGGATGAAGAGATTTCCATAATTTTGGGAAGACCATTCTTGGCCACGGGGAGAACTCTCATTGATTGTGAAATCGGGGAGCTCAAGATGAGATTGAACGATGAGGAGATAACATTCAATGTGTAGAAATCTATGAGGCGACCAAGTGAATTGGACAATTTCTCTCTTATTGATGCCGTGGATGTAATTGTAGAGGCTGATGATGAGATGCTGACCATTGAGGCCCCCCTTGCTGCATGTTTGATGAATTTGGATGAGGTGAATGGAGAGGAACTGGCGGAATGGGTGTTGGCATTAGAGGGTAGAGGGTTCTGGGATAGAACTCTAAAATTTGAGTCCTTGCACTTGGAAAATTGAGAGACTCCTCCAGCCAAGTCATCCATCGAAGAACTACCAAAGCTAGAGTTAAAGCCATTGCCCGCCCATCTCAGGTATGAATTCCTTCGACCTGACTCCACATTAGCTGTTATTATCTCATCTAGTTTGTTAGATGTGCAGGCTCAACAACTCTTGCAGGTACTTAAGGAGTGCAAGACTGCCATTGGGTGGACCATGGCAGACATAAAGGGGATCAGCCCCGCCTACTGTATGCACAAAATTCTACTGGAAAAGGGACACAAACCTTCCAGGGAACACCAAAGAAGGCTGAATCCTAACATGAAGGAAGTGGTGAAGAATGAAGTAATAAAGTGGTTAGATGCGGGAGTTATTTTCCCAATCTCTGACAGCAGCTGGGTTAGCCTAGTTCAATGTGCACCTAAGAAGGGTGGCATGACGGTAGTTAAGAATGACAACAATGAATTGATCTCTACAAGATCCGTCACGGGCTGGAGAATTTGCATGGATTATAGAAAGTTAAATCTAGCCACCCGGAAAGACCACTTCCCACTTCCCTTCATTGATCAGATGATAGACATATTGGCAGGGAGGTCACACTTCTATTTTCTGGATGGGTACTCAGGGGACAACCAGATCTCTATTGCACCGGAGGACAGAGAGAAGACCTCTTTCACTTGCCCGTATGGCATTTATGCCTTTCGGAGGATGCCCTTTGGCCTATACAATGCACCTGCCACATTCCAACGGTGCATGATGACCATCTTCACTGACATGGTAGAGGATATAATGTAGGTGTTCATGGATGACTTCTCAGTGGTGGGGAACTCATTTGATGAGTGCCTGATAAATCTGACTCGTGTGCTGAAACGGTGTATCGAGACTAATCTGGTTCTGAATTGGGAGAAGTGCCATTTCATGGTACAAGAGGGCATAGTCTTGGGGCAACGGGTGTCAAGCAAAGGAATTGAGGTAGATCGTGCTAAAGTGGATGTGATAGCAAATCTACCCCCTCCAACTTCAGTCAAAGCAATCAGGAGCTTCCTCGGACATGCCGATTTCTACCGGAGATTCATAAAAGACTTCTAAAAAATGACCAACCCTTTATGTAAGTTGTTAGAAAAAGATCACCCTTTCTTGTTTTCTGATGATTGTAGGGTAGAATTCGAGGAGCTAAAAAGGAGGCTGGTCTCAGCACCTATCATAGTTGCCCCTGACTGGGAGCAGCCATTCGAACTCATGTGTGATGCTAGTGACTACGCAGTGGGGGCAGTGTTGGGACAGAGGAAGGACAAGATGATGCATCCAATCTACTATGCTAGTAGAACGCTGAGTGGAGCCCAGCCGAACTATACTGTGACTGAGAAGGAGATGTTGGCTGTGGTGTTTGCTTTCGACAAGTTCAGATCATATCTGATTGGTTCTAAGGTAATTGTATACACTGATCATGCAGCTCTCAGGTACTTGATTGAGAAGAAGGAGTCTAAGCCGTGCCTGATTCGTTGGGTGTTACTGCTGCAAGAATTCGACCTTGAAATTCGTGACCGTAAGGGCACAGAGAACCAAGTCGCTGATCATCTATCACGACTTGAGGGAGTTGAAAATGCAGTTGAGGTTGAGAATATTCTGGAAACCTTTCCAGACGAGCAGTTTCTCGCTACTAGTCTTGAGGAAGCGCCATGGTATGCAAACTTTGCAAATTACCTGGCCTGCGGTATAGTTCCCTATGACCTTTCATCTGTACAAAAGAAAAAAGTTTTATCGTGACTGCCGTATGTATTATTGGTATGAGCCTTACCTGTTTAGAATATGTGTTGACAATATGATTTGGAGGTGTGTCCCCGAGATAGAACAATCTTCTGTTTTGCAGGCTTGTCATGCATCGGCGTATGAAGAACATTTTGGAGGGGTCAGGACAGCTGCGAAAGTGCTTGAGGCCGGATTCTTTTGGCCCACAGTGTTTAAAGATGCGCAACAATGGGTGAAGGGCTGCAATGAATGTCAGCGGACTGGGAACATTTCTCGTCGCCATGAGATGCCCATGAACCCAATTCAAGACGTAGAAGTGTTTGATGTCTGGGGGATTGGCTTCATGGGTCCCTTCGTCAGCTCCTATGGCAATAAGTACATACTTGTTGCTGTGGATTACGTGTCTAAATGGGTAGAAGCTGCAGCGTTGCCCACTAATGATACAAGAGTGGTGGTGGGATTTTTGAAGAAGAACATATTCACCAGATTTGGGACACCAAGAGAGATTATTAGTGACGGAGGCACTCACTTCTGTAATAGAGCTTTCGAGAAGTTGCTTGCAAAGTATGATGTATGCTAAAAGGTGGCTACCCCTTATCACCCGCAAACTAGTGGGCAGGTTAAAGTGTCCAACAAAGAGATAAAGAGTGTGCTAACCAAGACTGAACGCCACAAGAACTGATTGGGCGAAAAAGCTAGATGATGCACTCTGGGCCTATAAAACTGCTTTTAAAACTCCAATTGGTATGTCACCATACAAGTTGGTGTTTGGAAAGGCCTGCTACTTGCTAGTGAAACTTGGACATAAAATGTGATAGGCGTTGAAACAGCTGAACTTAGATATAGAGCTGCAGGCACAACAAGGATAACAGAATTACATGAGCTCGACTAGTTCAGACATCTTGCTTTTGATAGCACAAGGTTGTACAAGGAAAGAATGAAGAGGTTGCACGACAAGAACATTGTAGAGCGAAATTTCAAGCCTGGAGATATGGTGTTGCTTTATAACTCACGATTAAGGCTATTTCCGGGTAAACTCAGGTCACGTTGGTCTGGCCCATTTCGAGTGGTCGAAGTATTCCCTTCTGGTGCTGTAGATATTGCCGCAAAGAAAGACTCTCGTACATTTAGAGTCAATGGGCAAAGATTGAAACTATATGTGGGCATGAATGAACCAAAAGAAGTGTCTAAGATCCTCCTGACTAAACCTCAGAGGTCGAGCGAGCCTTAAATGCGCTTATCTGCGTCATGTCGCGACGTTAAATCAGGTGCTTATTGGGAGGCAACCCAATTGTTAACCTCACTAACCCATAATTGTAGTTTAGGATTATTAGAATTTAGGAGTTATAAGACTTGATTGGACAAGTACAAGTATGAATTGGACATAAAATAAGTACATAATAGAGTCGGGGTGCAACCCGAAAACTAAATGTAGAAAATAAATCGAACTCTGTGAAAAATGGCCTACCGCGCCGCATGGGGTGCTGCGCCAGACCAAACCGGGCTGAAAGACAAAAAGAAAGGGTTTCTGATGTTTTCCACTACCGCACCACATGGGGCGCCGCACCCTGCGATGCGACAGTGCAAATATTAAAAAAAACACAAACTTAACACTCTCTGTCCGCCCCCCCTCCCCCTAACCCCTTGTTCTTTTTATCTATTTCATTCCAAATGCTACAACCCTTCCCCTAAATCCCCCATTCTCTTTTCTTCTCCAATTTCTCTTCCACACACACCTTTCATCCCTTCCATTCATCCTCAAGGCAAGTTCTCTATATTCTTCTCTTTTCTTGAGGTAATTTAGTGTCATGAGTAGTATAATTAATTTCAACTAAACCCTAGGTAGTGTATTGATGCTAATTAATTTTTTTAATTTTTTTTCAAATTAATTGCTTATTTTGGCCATGATTGGTGCTTAACTTGTTGGGTTTCCATTGTGCTTATACTTGTGGAAGATTTTGAGCATGTCTTGAGGCCTAAAAAAAATTTTATGGTAAAGTTGTGTGGAGGTGCCTTAAAGGCCGAAAATTAGTGGTGTATTTGTGCAAATTTGGAGCACTTTGTGCCATTGTTACATTGTGTTGATGGTAGGATGGTTGATTGGTATGGTTGTGTAGTAATATAGGAAGAATTAAAGTTGAAATTTTGAGGTAATTTTGGTGAATGTCATGTGTTTGTCTAAATACCTCAATGACATTGAAAGTGACATTGTAGCTTAGTGGAGCATAATTGCTATGAGAAAATGTGTGTTAGGTGCTAATTGGTATATTCGATTCATGTTTTGTGCTTGTGTAGTGGTGTGTTTTATTTTGTGAAGTTTGTTAGTAGCGCATTAGTATAACTTCTTTTATTTCTCTTCGTAGTTACTAGATTAGCTTCTTAATTTTGTATGTTTAACTAGTATAGCCCGTGATTTTGGAGTTGTACTATTATGATGGTGGTTGGGGGGATTGTTGATTGCTTATGGCGCACTTCCAGCGGGGTAGTCTGGGTCCCTGATATACATTTTACTTGTGAACATGTCAATAACATAAGTGTGGGGTGGTTACCTCGTTTGGTTTTGTTTTGGGTTTTCGTGTTGTGGCTAATATTATTCGTCTTGTGCAGGTAGAATGTCACGCCGCCCGAGCAAACGCTATAACACTGGTTCGTCTGAGGTTGCTTCTAGCAGCCGTCGTGGTAGGAGACGGGCACCTCCCCCCGCCCCAGTAGTAGAGGAAGAGGAGCACATTGACCCTGATGCAGATGTGGTGCCAGCATGCAAATATGGTATACGGGTTATCCCCGCCCATGCTCGACGCCGGTTTCAGACATTTGTCCTGTTAGTCAACCCGGATCCTGAGATTGCTATTGACGATGGGAAGTTGGCCCGTAAATATGGTGAAATTTACAACAATATTCGGGCTTTAGGTTTCGACAGTCTGGTCCGTCTGGGTGATGCGGTAAATGTGAACCTAGTGAAAGAATTTTATGCTAACTGGCAACCTGAAGCCAGCCTGGATGCTGTTTACGAAGTACATGTAAGGGGTAAAGTGATTCCATTCTCCTCCCAGGTGATCAATCGGATTATGGGATTCATAGAGCTCCCAAAAGCTCTTTCAGAGGTTTCTCCGCCGACCAGACTATCCGCCTATTTGCCGCCTGTTATGCGGTGCTGACTTTTCTGCCGCATGGACACGAGATGCCAATGAATTCCACAAAGATATGAAGAAGGCAACTTTCCAGCGGCCAACCAGGGTTCTATTGCAGTTGATTAATGCCAAGATCACGCCGACTGGAAGTGACACTGATGTACCCCGCCTGAAGGTGTGTTTGATTTATGCCCTGTTGACTTGGATGCAGTTCGACCTTGGTAAAATCATGCTTGAGCATATAGCTAAAGTGAGACCACTTGGGGCTCGCCATCTACATTACCCGAGTATGATCACTCGATTGTTGCGAGCACACCTTGTGGAGGAGGAGTACCACTATGACAGGACTATTCCAGTGTCTTACCCTATTAGGCTCTTTGATGTTACGTCAGTGATCGACCCCCCTACTGCAGCTGTTAATTCGGACCAGAGGATGGTCCGCATTGAGGAGACTCTACAACTACTATTTTCTGACTTGCACCTTCGGGCTGATCGGGGGAGGCTGATTTGGAAGAGTTGCAGCAAGATCACCCCCTTTCTGCTATCACTCAGCAGTGATTGGGGTTGGCGAGAGGAGGACATCTGCCACCCGATGAAGATGTGAACTCCATTCCCTCAGATGATGAGGAGTATTTGCGCACCTTCGAGGGTGCTGGTGATTAGGCCTTGGGCCTTAGGGAGTACCCTTTTCACTCTTGATTTTACTGCTTTGCATTGGGGACAATGCAATCTCTTAAGTGTGGGGTAGGGTGCTCCTAATTGATTGTATTTGTACTTCTCTTTGTTTGTTTCTTGCTTTCTTAGACAATTAGTCTGTAAACTATAATTCTGAATTCTATCGGGCCTGTAATAGTTAGTAATCAATTATGTAGTTTGACTCTTCCCGACGATGGATATTGTCGACTGATTTCTTGAGGGAAATGAGTCGAAAGAAAAAAAATCCAAAAATATGTCCTTTTTTTTCTTTCTTTCTTTTAGGTAGTATAATAATTCCCTCTTGGTTTTTCTTTGTGCCGCGGTTCTTTTTCAAGGGTTTTGCTTAAATCGGGTGTAGTTAAATCTTTTTATTTTTTTGTAGGAATTAAGAATCTTGAATTAGGAAGCTAAGTTGAAGGATAAATTTTCCTTGATTGTATATGCCTTGAGAGTGGTAAGGGCCTTAGTTGTGACACTTAGGCTCAATTCTTGACTCTTAAATTAGTGCCTTAAATCGTATGATTAAAACTGTGCTTAACTGCTTTGACTAAGAGTGTCTTGATTAGTCCAATCCTGAGTGAGTTATGTGCCATGTATGTGTAAGGTTTTGTGTTATTCTGTGCAGTGATTTAATGCCTAGAACTTGCCCCGTGTGTTTGCAAAGAAAAATAGTAGTTTTGTTCAGTCTTGAAAGTGATATAGGCATTTCTTTGTTGAGCCATATATACATATTTTACCCGCCTAATTGTGATGTATCGTAGTTATCCTCTTTGAGCCTATAATCATGTTTCTTTGGCAACCACATTATAAGCCTTACCAAATTGTTTTAATTGATCATATATTTGAACCTTTTCACTTCTCATGAGCACTTGAATTGCTATGAACTTTGTAAAAGTTAAAGTGTGAGGTGGTGGGTTTGGCTTCTGAGTGGAATTATTGAAATAAGGAGAAAAGGTGCATTGTTTTGAAAGAGCAAGAGCCACTTGAGTTGAAAGAGAAAGAAAAAAATATAGTTATATTTTTTTGCAAAGTATTAAGAAGAAAATAATACAGGCATATATACATTATTTGATAGTGGTGGCTCTTGACATACTTGTGCTTAAAGATGTAGGGAGTTAATCTAGATTGATGTGAAAGTGGAGTTTTGGTTTGACATAAGTGGGGTTTGAAGGTTAAAGTATATGTATTAAAGTGCTTAGGGAGGTGTAGTCACTCTTAAATCTAAATGTATCCTACCCGTCCCGCAGCCTACATTACAACCAATTAAAGTCCTACTTGATCTTAGACTGAATGAGCTTGATTAGTAGAGTAGTACACTACGGGAAAGCCTATGATGCATCTTTTGTGGCATATGAATGTTATTTCTGAGAGTGAGTGAATTCTTTCTATCTCGAGTTCCTAAATATTCTTAAATTTTATTGTGTGGGACTACTCTCTTTTGTTGTGTGAGGGCACTTGATTCAGGAAGGAGAGATAATGTCATTGACCTCTATGTTAGAGTAAGTGGGTGAGTGACTAATGCATGGTACTTTTGAGTCGACTCTTGAGGATGGGATGTTATGATAAGGTGCTCAGTCTACTTTAATTATTCTTGGCATGATGTATCAGGGAAGTTGTTTGATGAAAGGTTATCCCTAGGTACAGTGTAGTTCAAATCTCGAGGACGAGCAATTGTCTAAGTGTGGGGTGTTGATGTTAGGCTAGAAACTCGTATTTTAGCCGTGGTATTACATTCCAATGATTGCATTTTTATATGCATTTGAGCTCAAATGATAGTGAATTACACTTAGTACGTGTTTTATGCTTTGCAGGAAGCGATCTGGAGCTCAAAAGTTAATTTGGAGCTAAATTGATCAATTTGGAGCTTTGAAGTCTGAGTAAAAACCCAATGCATTAAGCCGGGATCGTGTTTGGAGGTCGTGTACTAAGTCTGGATGTTAAAAGAGGACGAAAAAAGTTCACTTTGAGAAAATTACAGTGTTGCGCCGCATGGGGAGCCGCAAGGCGCGGCGCAGCAGTGTAAAATTGAGCCTGATTCGAAAATATGAGGCTGCAGATAAAATGCACTACCGCGGCGCAGCCTGCGGCGCGGCTATTCAAATTTTACAGCGCTAGTTCCTAGTTCGCGCAGGAAAGGGTTTTTTCGTCTGGTCCCGACTTTACTTGGTATAAATACATGTAAAAATGTCATTTTGAAGACTTTTGCCATATCTTAGACCTAGGGAGGCTATTGAGGAATGGAGAAAACGTTTGTAGAAATTTTCGGAGGAGATTGGCATCAAATTCTTCATTCCTTCATCTTTGCTTTGTAATTTAATTATGCAATTTATTTGGGAAATTATGAACACTGTTATGAGTAGCTAAATATTTAGTCTAGGGTTTTGACGGAACCTACTGAAAGATGAACTTCTTGTTATGTTAATATAGTTTGCCTGATATAATCTCTATTTGTTCAACTACGTTCTTATTGTAGTTAATTGAAGAGCTCTCAATTAGCTGTGCCTATTTAGTGTGCATAACTCGGGAGAGAGTGCATATTTAGGTAATTGTTGAACAACACCACTCCCAGAGTATATGAGGGATCAATAACCGAGGGTTTAAAGGCGGGATTAGGGATAACGAAGCCTTGGGTGCGATCTGAAGTGAGCTGTATCAAAAGCCAGCTAGCGTAACTTGGAAGAATGCGTCTAGTAAATAGTCGTGATTACTCGGGAGAGATTTATGGTAAGAGTGTTCATGATTGATAGAGACAATTAGGTGAATCTACGTGAAACATAACCGGAAGTGATTCCATCAATAGGGGAAACCATAATCTTAGATCCTTCTCTTAATTGTTTACAACTTAATCATACTTAGTCTTTACTTACATAATTGTAGTCCATCATAGTTAGTAAAAATATCCTCAATTGTTATTCAAAATATTTGGGAAATTGATTACATAGAATTTATGAGTCTGATAAGAGTAATTGGTAGGTTAATTCCTTGTGGGTTCGACTCCAGACTTATAAACCGGATTATATTTGCAACGTCCGCGTGTCCTTTTTATAATGCATAGTTGGGCGTGACTATGTACCATAAAAGTTTAGAAACATTGTATAAAATAGTACATATATAAAGGTGTAATGATAGATTTTGAATAACTTCTATAGTCGGTATGGTTTGATTTTTTAAGTTATTTTTTATTAAAACCAAAAACAAACCAAATTTTATCGGGTTTTAAAATTCAAAACCAAAACCAAATCAAAGCAAAAAAGTATCGATTTTTTTGGTTGGATTGGTTTGATTTTCGATTTGGTTCGATTTTTCGGGTATTTATGAACACCCATAAATGAAACTCTATATAATATGGAAATTTTTACCTAGCTATACTATAATAGAAACCTGTTTACCACCTTTATTTAAGTTTCTTATTAATTATTTTGTATATCTATATTTACTAGTTATATACAAAACCATAAGAAAGAAGAATTCAAGATCCCTTAACTCTAGCCTATCAGTTACATGACACCCAACCCCCATTTCCAATAATTCCCCATACATTTAAGACTCTTTCCTTTTCCAAAGGATTATAAAAACATTTTTTCTCTTTCTTAGCAATTACCCAAAATTGTTCTTACCCACAGTAAGAAATTTCGCTTACCCAGTGTTATCCCCCCAAAATTGTAGATTTTTTTCCTCTTTCAAAGCTTTTGAAATTCAATTTCTCTCTTTCTTACTAATCACCCAAAATCTCTATTTCTTATTGATACAATGCAGATGAAATTCGAAATATTACTCTAGAATCAAGTTGTGGGTAAATTTTGAATTTTGTTTTCTTTCTTTCTAAAATTTTTATTATATTTAACTTGTATATAATACATCAATACCTAAAACAATACTCGATATAATACTAATATAATTATATTACGATTATATTAAATTTTTAGTGTAGAGTTGTGATTGAAACTTGAAGAAGGTGAAGATCATAATTGTATCACAATTTTTCAGAAATGTATCCCGATTGTATTATAATTGTATATGTATCATTATTTTTGCAGGAATTATATTACATATGTATGATAACAGTATATTTACTGTATATTGTTACGAGTTGTTGTGAGTTCGTGACGAATTTTACAGTTTCTATTACAAATATGATAATTGTATATTACTTTATTAGTATTGTATCAAGAATTATTTTGGGTATTAATGTATTAGATACAATTATGATACAAGTATGATACATTTATATTTTAGGCATTGATGTATATGATATAATTCAAATACAATTATGAATACAGTTATGATATAATTATCATACAATTTCTGAATATTTTTTAATAATATAAAAGTTGTCAAAAATGGTGGGAAGAGAGAAGATGGAGATTATAGGCGTAGATTAAGGGATTTTGATGTAAAAAAAAGAGAGAGAGAGAGAAGAGGAGAGGAAAAAAAAAAGAAATGATATAATTGAATCTCTTAATTGAAGGCACTAATAATGGGGTAAGAGCCTTTTGAGAAGTAATATATATTATTTGTAAGAAAAACTTAGATACTTATTAAAAACTCTAAAAATATAGAGAACATAGGTAAATAAGTTTCTAATATAGTATAGCTAGGTAAAAATCCATGTAATTGCAATTAGAAGTAAACAATAGTTATACAAAGATGGATGAAAAAGTCAATGTATCTTCACAAAAATAGCTGACCGAATTTACTATTTACTTTTCCTAGCCAATATATATCAGATTATACATTGATATATAAAGCCTTTTGCTAGTGGGCTATGCAAGGGTGATCAAAGTCTATTTTTTTTTTAAAAAAAAGAAGTAATATATTACCTTATACACATTATAATGTTTAGGCAAATAGTGTTCAATTAACCACCATTGGCCACACATACAAATAAATAAAATGCTCTCGTCGAGAGTCAAAGTGAAGACCTCCGCTTGCGACTGCTCTAACCAACTGGGCTACGAGAGCTTGTTGTTCTCTTGTTTCAGTTTAAAACAATTGATCTCTTATTTCTGGATTGCAGGTGAATTTGCTATAAAATGTAAATATAGATACGAATGATAATTTTCTGAAAGTATATCTACGAATGATGAGTCAATTAATCAAATAATTATTTAACTATCCGAATTTACTTAGTAAAACTATTTTTTTCTTGTAACAGAAAAAAGCACTTAACTATGACTATAACGCGCTCAAAAGATCACTCAACAGAATTGTCAAACCTTTAATGGCCAAGTATCTATTTTACCCTTTAATTTATCAACCTTTGCCTTTTTAAATTTTTATTATTATAATATTTCATCCGTTCACTTTTTATTTATCCACAATGGACTTTGTATGCCCTTTAATTTAAACAATTGGATCAGCTATTTAGGTTAATTCTTCAAAAGTCAATACAAGACTGGGGAGAACCTATTGGGCCCAATATCCATTAGATTGATCAGCCCACAAACTCTTCTCCCGTGGGCTATGAGGCCCCTTTTATAAATACTCGCAAAAATCGTCCCTTCCTGTTCTTCCGTTTACTTGTAGAGAAAGAAGAGAATCCTTTTACAGAAGAACCAAATCTACATTCGAAAAGCTCCGATCAGAGATGGATCCAAAGCTAAAGGAAGTTTCACAATTTTTCGAGCGATTCAAAGCCGCTTTTGTGCGTAACGATTTCGGCGTTTGTACCACCCTACTCTCTCAGCTCAAGGTAATCGCTTCAATCATTCATTACCACTGCTTAAACTCGTTCAAAACCCTAGCTTTTTTGTTCATAATTTTGCTCAATTTCTGAAATGTACGATGATTAGAAGTATTCTCTTCAATTAGCTTAAAATGCTTATCTTTGTGGTGATAATTATAATTATATATGCCGATTTTATGCGGAACGATTTTGATGCTTGCAGTCAAACTCGTCTAAGACCCTAGCTTTTATTTTTGTAATAATATTACTCCTCTTATGAAATGTGCTATTTTTAGATTTTACTTTTATGCTGCCTTAAAAATCTTCTCTTTGTGATTGCATTTATTGTGAAATTCCACACTTCTGTTAGGAACGATTTTGATACTTGCAAGAGGATATCTTTCAGCTCAAGGTAGTGGATATCACTACCGCAGCTCAAACTCATACAGAACCTTAGCTGTAGTTGTCATAATTTAGCTCTTGTTCTTGAACACTTCCTATTCTGTTGCCTTAGAAGACGTATCTTTATGATAGCCCCGAATGTATGGTAGGCGCACTTTACGAGTCCGAACCATGTTGAGGCCAAATCCTGGTATTTAAGTGGGAGGGGAATACAGAGACGGGCACATACTACCCCGAGTTTCAGAACCTTGTGCCACAACAGGGGTGGGCCAGCTAACTCATAGGAAATTTCTTGCTTATAAAAAGAATCTTCTGTTAAGATAATCTTCTTTATGATATTCTAGTTTGTGCTTTGATGATCGTGTCATGTTTTTTAGCTGTCTAACATGCAATTAATGTGAAAGAGCATAGGATACTATGCTTCAAGGTTTATTTTGATAGGAGATTAGGTAGCAATATCTCAAATAGAATGTTTGGACCTAAAAAAGCTTCAAATGAGAGACATATCAACTTACACAGTCCATTCTGTCCCGTATTTTCCAATGAACATTTAAAAAGGGAGAAATGGTGGCTTAGAGATATTCGGTAACTTAGTCCATCGTCACGAGCTGGATACAACCAGCACTTCTAGGCAAAAGACTGATCCACTGATAAGTGTGAGATTTAGAGAACCTCTAGTTTTAGGGAAATCCTGAATGGACTATTTGGAATGAGATGCACCAAACAGAGCTGAATTTACATAGGGGAGTCATAATAGCCAACCTCGACTAGTTTATGATTGGGGCATAGTTGGTCAATTGAGGAGATAAGGTACCAAATATATATTGTTTTTGTGCGATTCTAGATATTAGCAATGACTTCTCTTACCTTTGTTTTGTTGTTTTTTAAAATATAAAGGACTTCTTTACCTTGTTGAAATCAGTTTTAGTAAACACTTTTTTCCCGCTAACTATGATTTTTCTTATTGATGTTTTAGGTTCTGTTGACCGAATTCAAAAGCCTACCTCCCCTATTCCAAGAAACACCTAATGCCATCCATGAGTTGACAATTGCAAGTAATGTTCTGCACTCTTCTTCATCTTATTTTGTTTATTATGTTCGCCTAATTGCTTCTATAGATGCTGGTGTCTGGTTGTTGATTGTGTATCTATGGATTATAAGTACATTATTTTGGAGATACAATGTTCTGTTATTCTCCTTCGGGGACATCCGATAAAATTGGAACGATACATAGAAGATTAGCATGGCCCCTGCGCAAGGATGACACTATTTTGTTTTTTTTCCTTCCCTTTTTCGACATTCTTTCACCACTATGTGATATGCTCTAAAATTGAAAGTGTAATGTTATGTAGTCCAACCGTTTGAAAAATAAAAAAGCACACTAGGAGAAGGAGCAGCAGTGTCTCCGAACAATTTGTTACAGTTATTACTTTATTAAAATTAAATAGAAAATGTCCTCCAAGCATGCAAGGCATGCTTGAGTTCTTTTATATATATATGAAATCAGCTACCTTTTTCAAAAAAGTATGCAGGGCATGTATTCCATGAGGCCGTCCGAATGTAGAGTGCTTTTCTCCTTGCTTGGTGAATCGCTATTTCTGATCATGTCTGGAAGTCTAGGAAAGGCAGAAAGTTGTTTGCTTGTGATTATTATTAGTATCATTATCGTTGTAGTTATAATTTAACCAAAGACCAACTATTGTTTGAAAAGTTAAATACTATGTTTCTTTCTCAGATGGAAATGTTAATTTAAGTGAAGGGTGACCAAGTTCATGCTCGGGAATACATTGCAAAACTTTATTGCCTGTGATTTCAGCTTGTTATACTCTTCTGTTTTGCTTATTGTTGAGATTGTTTTTGGCTTACTAATACTATGTGATTTACCTGAGTTTCAGCCATGTGTATTTGGAGCTTGGTGAAATTTTATGGTTTTCTCAATTGTCTACACTAATAGAATTCGATGGTATAACAATTCACAGGAGATATTTACGAGCATGCAGTTGTTTTATCTGTGAAGATGGAGGACCAAGATGCTTTTGAGAGGGACTTTTTTCAGCTAAAGTCTTATTACACAGATGCACGGTATCTATGTACTCAAGCTTTAGATCCAGATACCATTTCATTCTTCTGTGCTTGTTTGACAAAAGGGAGCAATACATATATCAACTGAGGTGGCTGAGTTAGATATTTAAATTGCTTTTCTGCTAGTTTGAATCCCTGATTTCAACTAGGATATGCTTTAGGACAAGGGGGGTAAATGCCTTAGAGCATAGTTGGGTTGGTGTATGTTAGTAGCGGTCTAGTTATTCTTGTCACATCTTTGTTTTTGTCATATTAAGACCTGCTGGTTGAGTCTGTTTTATAGATGCATAGCAATTGAACTGAAAAGAAGGTGCTTATCGTCTTCTCTTTCTTGTGATGATGCAGTGGTCGTCTTCCACCTTCCCCGCAGGAATACCCAATCTTAGGTCTCAACCTTCTGAGACTCCTTGTACAAAATAGGATTGCTGAATTCCACACTGAACTTGAGTTGCTTTCTCAAAATGCTTTGAACAATCCATGTATAAAGCATGCTGTGGAATTGGAGCAATCTTTCATGGAAGGGGCCTACCACCGGGTGTTGAGTGCAAGGCAGACTGTGCCAGATGCAAACTATGCTTATTTCATGGATCTGCTTGCAAAGACTGTGAGGTAAATTAATTCGTTTCACCCACATTCTATACTAATAGTAGCACTTGGCAGAACAGGCTGTAGATAATGACTGCAATTTTTGCTCTCTGGTGATTGGAAGTTTTTGGGAGAACATTTTGTTGGACTGTTGCCTAAGCTTAATATTTATATGTTCATTGGTGTAGCTGCAATCATGTTAGAGGGGTCACTTATTGCTTGATTAATGAAGTGAGATCTTTCAAAGATTAATTAGATC
This sequence comes from Nicotiana tabacum, assembly GCF_000715075.1. Taxonomy (NCBI): domain Eukaryota; kingdom Viridiplantae; phylum Streptophyta; class Magnoliopsida; order Solanales; family Solanaceae; genus Nicotiana; species Nicotiana tabacum. Next base: position 2,855,654 of record NC_134080.1, on the reverse strand, counting down.
TACCAGAAATACTTTCTGAAGAAATTATTCAATTCCAAACAACATAAAGAAAGTTAGAAATATACGACTCTTAATTAAGAATAGAAATTCATCTTTCTCCTCCTCCCGGATTTGCCTTATTCCTTGCACTACTTAGTTAAAGTGAAAATCCTAAGTTGAGAAAAAGAAATCCGCCTGAATTGAAATTCTGATTACATCTTTAACTTACTGTCATTAATTGATAATTTCACTGATATTTATTCTATTTATTTGAAATTTTATATTATTGGGGATATGCATGCGAGCAGGCACACACACATTCATACATATTGTTTCGTAACTGCACTTTTATTTTTACCTATAGTAAGGTACAGTAACTGGTTTAAGCCTAGTTTGTTTTAAACCAAATAGAAAGCGGTTAGTCTGGCTGCTTGAAGCTGGACATATTGAAAGTACAACCATATTAAAGCCTCCTAAAATCCCATGTATTGTTTAATTTTTTACTGCATTGTCAAGAAACTCTGGCTTTGTGTATATATATATCTCTGTGTGTGTGTGCGCGCGCGCGTATGTATTGTATGTACTCATCAAAAGTATATGCATATCTGTGTTCTCTGAATGTGTATTAATAACCAATCACCTTATAAATCTTATTGTACCAAAATGTATTGCCATGTTACATGTTAGTCTTTAGATTGAAATGGTGCAACTCCTCCTGTCATTCGTAGGGATGAGATAGCTGGATGCAGTGAGAAAGCTTATGATCGTCTTTCAACTAGTGATGCTCGGCAAATGTTGC